>NC_047103.1:173203998-173229388 GCF_902500255.1 Thalassophryne amazonica
GTCATCACACACATACACACTCACTGATGTCATCACAGCATGCACACACACACACACACACACACACACACACAGTCATCACACACATACACACTCACTGATGTCATCACAGCATGCACACACACACACACACACACACAGTCATCACACACATACACACTCACTGATGTCATCACAGCATGCACACACACACACACACACACACACACAGTCATCACACACATACACACTCACTGATGTCATCACAGCATGCACACACACACACACACACACACAGATGTCATCACAGCATGCACACACACACACACACACACACACACAGATGTCATCACAGCATGCACACACACACACACACACACACACACAGATGTCATCACAGCATGCACACACACACACACACACACACACAGATGTCATCACAGCATGCACACACACACACACACACAGATGTCATCACAGCATGCACACACACACACACACACACACACACAGATGTCATCACAGCATGCACACACACACACACACACACACAGATGTCATCACAGCATGCACACACACACACACACAGATGTCATCACAGCATGCACACACACACACACACAGATGTCATCACAGCATGCACACACACACACACACAGATGTCATCACAGCATGCACACACACACACACACACATGTCATCACAGCATGCACACACACACACACACACACACATGTCATCACAGCATACACACACACACACACACACACAGATGTCATCACAGCATGCACACACACACACACACATGTCATCACAGCATACACACACACACACACACACACAGATGTCATCACAGCATGCACACACACACACACACGTCATCACAGCATACACACACACACACACACAGATGTCATCACAGCATACACACACACACACACACACAGATGTCATCACAGCATACACACACACACACACACAGATGTCATCACAGCATACACACACACACACACACACACACACAGATGTCATCACAGCATACACACACACACACAGATGTCATCACAGCATACACACACACACACACACACACACACACAGATGTCATCACAGCATACACACACACACACACACAGATGTCATCACAGCATACACACACACACACACACAGATGTCATCACAGCATACACACACACACACACACAGATGTCATCACATCATACACACACACACAGATGTCATCACAGCATACACACACACACACACACACAGATGTCATCACAGCATGCACACACACACACACACACACACACACACAGATGTCATCACAGCATGCACACACACACACACACACACACAGATGTCATCACAGCATGCACACACACACACACACAGATGTCATCACAGCATGCACACACACACACACACAGATGTCATCACAGCATGCACACACACACACACACACATGTCATCACAGCATGCACACACACACACACACACAGATGTCATCACAGCATACACACACACACACACACACACACAGATGTCATCACAGCATACACACACACACACACACACACACAGATGTCATCACAGCATGCACACACACACACACACAGATGTCATCACAGCATGCACACACACACACACACAGATGTCATCACAGCATGCACACACACACACACACAGATGTCATCACAGCATGCACACACACACACACACAGATGTCATCACAGCATGCACACACACACACAACACAGATGTCATCACAGCATGCACACACACACACACACACATGTCATCACAGCATGCACACACACACACACACACAGATGTCATCACAGCATACACACACACACACACACACAGATGTCATCACAGCATACACACACACACACACACACACACAGATGTCATCACAGCATACACACACACACACACACACACACAGATGTCATCACAGCATACACACACACACACACACACAGATGTCATCACAGCATACACACACACACACACACACAGATGTCATCACAGCATACACACACACACACACACACACACACACAGATGTCATCACAGCATACACACACACACACACACAGATGTCATCACAGCATACACACACACACACACACAGATGTCATCACAGCATACACACACACACACACACAGATGTCATCACAGCATACACACACACACACACACAGATGTCATCACAGCATACACACACACACACACACACAGATGTCATCACAGCATACACACACACACACACACACAGATGTCATCACAGCATACACACACACACACACACACACACACAGATGTCATCACAGCATGCACACACACACACACACACACAGATGTCATCACAGCATGCACACACACACACACACACACAGATGTCATCACAGCATGCACACACACACACACACACACAGATGTCATCACAGCATGCACACACACACACACACACACAGATGTCATCACAGCATGCACACACACACACACACACACAGATGTCATCACAGCATACACACACACACACACACACACACACAGATGTCATCACAGCATACACACACACACACACACACACACACAGATGTCATCACAGCATACACACACACACACACACACACACACACAGATGTCATCACAGCATACACACACACACACACACACACACACAGATGTCATCACAGCATACACACACACACACACACACACACACACACAGATGTCATCACAGCATACACACACACACACACACACACACAGATGTCATCACAGCATACACACACACACACACACACACACAGATGTCATCACAGCATACACACACACACACACACACACAGATGTCATCACAGCATACACACACACACACACACACAGATGTCATCACAGCATACACACACACACACACACACAGATGTCATCACAGCATGCACACACACACACACACACACACACAGATGTCATCACAGCATGCACACACACACACACACACACACACAGATGTCATCACAGCATGCACACACACACACAGATGTCATCACAGCATGCACACACACACACACACGTCATCACACACATACACACTCACTGATGTCATCACACACATACACACTCACTGATGTCATCACACACATACACACTCACTGATGTCATCACAGCATACACACACACGCGCACACACACACTGTCATCACAGCATACACACACACACGCACACACACACTGATGTCATCACAGCATACACACACGCACGCACACACACACTGATGTCATCACAGCATACACACACGCACGCACACACACACATTGATGTCATCACAGCATACACACACGCACGCACACACACACATTGATGTCATCACAGTGCGCCACCTCCTCTCTTAAAGCAACACACTCCTAAAAGTGTTAGGTGCTCTCATAACACCAGGGTTCAAGTTCAGACTGCATTTTAGTGGAACCTGGGAACTTAAAGTTTGAGACTTAGGCCTCTGAAAAACCCTTTTAACAAACTTATCTTTTTCTTTTTTTCATTTCATTGAGCCTTTATTGAGCCAGATAAGAAAACCCACTGAGATCAGGACCTCTTTCACAGAAGGCCACATCACACTCCAGCAAGACGGAGTGATCATAAAACGACACATCCACCAACCAACCAGTGGACACAGTTCATGTCCTCACTGACTCCTCCCTGCAAACTGAGTACAAATGTGACCATCAGGACTCGTACGGCTGTTTATTGACTGTGTCATCACGCCCTTCTGGTCTCATCTTTATTTATTCATGTATTTGTGATTTATTTTTATATCTTTGGGACTTCGAGTCACATTTCAGGATCTGTGCAGTTAACTGTAGCATACGTAGCCGTGCCCTTTGACTCCCAAACAGCATGCTGGGAAACTGAGTTTGTAACCCACTTTATTCAAGATTCTACTTTTTCCAGAAAAGGCAAAAGTTTATGATATTGATGATGTGAGACTTGAGATTTCTTTATTTCTCTGCTTTGAAGCAAACTTATTGTGTGACAGGAAAGTTTGTGAATTAAATAATTTAGTGTTCTAAACGTAAAAGGTGCAGACAGCTAAACAGGAAGTGCAAAAATGTAAAATGTTTAGGCAGCAAGAAGGAGTCAGGGACAGATTTTAAGCCACCAGGGGGCGCAGCAACATAGGTTTGCAGTGTTTTAAACTGTTGGACTAAAACTAGTCTGAAAAACCAGTTTCATGAAAAAAAAAGTACATTAATAAATGAAAGTAAAGACAACTATTTTTTGTCTTCCGAAAACTAACAAACTTTCCTCATGTCAAAACTCAGGAACTGCAGACATTTAAACGTTGTTCTCTAAAACTCTAACTTTAACAGTGTCAAATGAGAAACAGGTCAATAAATTCTGTTTTCATCTGTTCAGGCCTGTTCTTACTATCACACTGAATGATGTAGTTTGTTTGGGGGGCTGTATGTTGTTGTTTTATGTTTGGGTTTTTTTTGCATTTGATCTGGTATATTATAGAATTTACTTCTTTTTTTAGATAATGGTTGTATTATATTGTTTAGTAATTTTATTCTGTGTCTTTAGTTTTGGTCTTCCTGCTCACGTTTTTACAGAACTGTTATCAATGTGATATTTTTATAATCTTTTTTTTTTTTTTTTTTTTTTGTGAAATAAAGTCAGTAAATGTAAAATAAACAGCACAGTCTGCATCCGGAACCTCAGACAGACTGAAAAAGAACAACTGTCATCAAATAAACATGGAAATACAAAAAAACAAACAAACAAAAAAAAACGGTTCAACTGAAAGCTGAACAGCAGCAAGTCTGAGCTGAAAAACACCGTTTAGGTCCAGAGAGAAGCTGAACCACGGACCCAGGCCGGATCCCGGTCCCACCTTGGGAATCCGTCCCGGCTTTTCCCAGCAGCCTTTGCTGCTGCTGCTGCTGTCGGTGAGCGCGGAGGAGGCGGACGGACCGGGACCGGGTCGAGCCATGAACCGGAGCTCAGCAGCGGCCCGTGGCGCTGACTGCAGCCGGCTGAGAGCGACCTCGGGCTGCCGGCTCGGTTCGGACGAGGATCCAGAGTCCCGGCGCTGAGAAAAGCACACCGGATGTTTGTGTGTTCGCTGCCAGTTTAAAGTCCGCCGGGACCGACACGGAATGCGCTTCCTGTGAATCCATCTGGCTGAGAAAAGCTCGGTTCTGGTCCGAGAGGAGAAGGAAGTTTGTGGCGTGTTGAGGGATGTTGGTGCTGGACTGCGCTCAGAAGATGGACAAGAGGACACCTCCGAGGAGAACCGTCTACAGGATCACCGTCACCTTAGTGAAGAGGGAGAAGGAGCAGGAGGAGCAGGAGGAGCAGGGCCCCGGCAGGAGGGAGACCTCCGGGGACCGGCTGCAGGAGGAGGACACCGAGGCCGACCGCCTCATCAGGGCGTTCCGTTCCTTCAGCACGGGCCAGCTGGAGCTGCGCAGGGTGAGGATCTCCAGAAGGCATCATCTGAAGGAGACGCCCACCAGCTCCTCAGGAGAACACGGCAGGGAGCCACCGCAGGAGGAGAGTCTAGGAGGACTAAAGGAGGAGAGTCCAGGAGGACTAAAGGAGGAGAGCCCAGGAGGACTAAAGCAGAATGTTGGCAGTGAAAGTCCACCAGGCCCTGGTGGCAGCGTTCAGAAGAAGAAGTGGCTGATGAAAGCAAAGAGCATGGACGACAGGAGCTGTGAGTCAGGCTGCCACTCCAGGAGCAATGGAATGGTCTCCACAGCTTGTCCAGAAACAGAACTGCTGAAGCAGCAGACCCACCTTCTGCGCCGCAGCTTCAGCTTCAGGCACTGGAGCGCCGGTGAGCTGCTGCATCTCTGTGCACAGTCCAAAGACCAACACCTCAGCAGCTCTGGCTGCATCAGGCCAGATGTCGACGGTCGCGGAGTGGACAAAGACTCTCCTGCTGTGCACCAGAGTTCCTCCTGCAGCCGCCCTGAGTCCACCAGGGTGAAGAGCAGGAGGCTGGAGGTTGGTGCCATCCTGAACAAACCAGACTCCACACTGGAGCTGAGCTGCTGGGAGAGGATCCACAGTGACAAGAACCGCACGTTAGACAACAGCGACCTGCTGAGACTGGTGGCTGAGAAGGAAGGCTCACCGGGGTTGCTTCTGCCGAGGAGCAGGGGAGACCGCTCCGCTGACGGGGGCCTCGTGCGCTTCTTCAGTGGCATCTTCTCCAGGAGGGACATCACGTCCAGCCAGACTCCGACAGGAAGCCCGAGCACCACCCGGCTCCTGCGACAGACCAGGAGGAGGCTGCTGTCTCAGTCTGGTGCAGACGGTAACGAAACATGTCAAAGCAAAACAGGCGTGGAGGCTTTTAGTGCTCCATGCAGTGTCTATTCTACATCTATTCTGTGGAGGATTTGGACTTTAACCTCATTATGCTTTATGACATAGGCATCAAACTGATTCCAGAAAGGGCCAAGAGGGGGCAGGTTTTCTTTGTAACCACCTACTCCACCAGGTGATTTCACATCACTGGTTACAAAGAAATCCTGCCCTCTCTTGGCCCTTTCTGGAATCAGTTTGATGCCTATGCTTTATGATGTCATAAAGACCCATTGATCCTGTCAAAATGAGCTGCCCAGTCAGTCATGTGTTCTCAGAATGACCAGCTAGAATTCTGAAATACTCAAAACAGCCACTTGTTGGGGACGATGGTTTGTGGATACTCTGTCTGATGTGGTCAGTACTTTAAAAGTACTTTTTAAATCATTCTTTCTTTGTGTCCTAAACATCAGCATTCAGAAACTGAAATATGTCAATGTGAAAATAAACTCACAGCTTCCTGAATGACGTCCTCAGAGTTCCTCTCAATGATCTGCCGTCCCCAAAAATACGGACGCACAGTGATTCCACCGGCCACGTTTCACTCCAGTCTTTTCCCTGTGTAATGTGGACAGTTCAGGTCTGAGCTCTTTGTCCAGGTCCTGCTGGCATTTGTTTTGGACGTTTGTTTAGTTGTTGCGTTTGACTTCAATTATTGTGAACTTACTTTGGTTATGTTTAACCACATGGTGTGAAAAATCAGTACAAGGAAAAAAAAATTTAACCTGTAGGCATTTTCATGTTTCATTCATAAAGTATCGGCCAATTGTTTATCCCCCAGAACAGCTGCTCTGTGATTGGCTGGATGTCTGCACTCCACTGAGTGCGCTATTTTATTTTGTCTTCATCATTTTCCACCTGGGTGCAAGTTGATGTATCTGATGGACTTTCCTCACAGTGACATCATAAAGAACATTCTAACTCCGCCCCGTTCTATTTAAATTTTGGCCTGTGTTTTGGTGAGGAATAATGTTCCACAGTTCATGTGTTAATCTTTGAGCAGCAGCACACGTGCACACAGACACACAAGCATGCACGTATGGACACAGATGAACACACACACACATACCTGTGTGCATGCACACGTGCACACAGACACCGAGAGACATGCGCGCACACACACTCACGTGCACACGGACTGTTCTTCACATTGCAGACTGCAGAAAGTGTTCCAGATTAGATTTGTCAAATGACAGTTGACTCCTTTTGTTTGTTTGTTTTTTCTGTGTGTTTTTTTTGTAAAGTTTGTGGTTTTGGCTGAAAACAGATTTTTGTAATCAGTGATTCTGAGCGGCTGATTTAAAGGAGGCCGAGCTGCAGAGGAGATGATGTGTGTCCAGATCAGAGCTGGAGTCGCTTCAGTTTCCACACAGCACGATGACTAACATCCAGAGAGGCGGACGAGAGGAAGAGACGCGATAAAGATAGAAGGTGTGACAGGAAGTGAGGCGTGTGAGGCGCCAGACTGATGTGTGATTTTTTTTTTTTGAGTTGAAAATTTCAGACAGTGCCACCTATTTTGCCCTGTTATACATTTTCTATTTATATCGGCACCCAAAAAGTTAGCATGGACCTCACAAACCATATTTGAAATTTCAGAACTCCAGTTTTTAGGTATTCCAGTACAATTTGTCTAAGAAAATCATTGCCAAATGACAAACAAGCAAAGTTGAAAATCACAACAAAATTTAGACTCTAGAGCCAAAAGCGGAACTTGTAATACTTGTCTACTCCAAATTATTCATGGTAAAATTTTGATATTTTTCACAAACTTTGTGAACATAATATGTTAATACACAAAATAATACATTTTTATCTGTTGGTAAATACAGCGTGCTTATGTCACAAAGTAGACAGCTGTATCAGAAGTTGAATGCATGAAAAATACTGCCCTGTGTAAAAAAAAAAAAAAATCTCAAAAGATTTTCATCCCAGCTCAATAAAAAACATATCTTTCTATTGCCAAATATATGTCAATTAATGAGATTGTATTTAGATTTCTGCATCTCCTGTATTTTTTGCGATTTTTTTTTTTTTACAAAGACCTTCACTGTGATGCTGTAGAGGTATTTTTGAGAGTCATGCGAGTTTAGATCTATTTCTGAAACAGATATATCCATCACCAGGAATGATGTTCCTGCTCACTACAGAAAAAGCACACTGCTCAGGTCAACCAATGATACTGTCATTGTGCAGTGGTATGGAAATGGAACCTTCAGCAGGATTAGGTCTTCAAATGTTGATCTCCTAGCTGAGAATAGAGTTGATGCACCTCTACCATATGGCACTGTCTGAGCTGAGACAGGACTAAAATGTTAAGAATATTGTAGAATTTCAAGAAAATAAGTTCATATGTTTTGATGAATTTAGTTTAAGCAACCTATGGTGAGACCGCTGTCTCATAGGTCTGTAAAACGTAGTTACTGCCAAGGTGAGATGTAGCTTCGGTTAAGTTCACATAACTTTTTTTTTTTGGATAAAGATTTTGTATTAATTCTTTGGATTATATATTGATAAGTATTTTGTTCAGCTAGAAACAGTATTTTTATTGTCTTATAAGAAAGTTTATTTTTTGGCTTCTATGTCAGTAAAATGTAACTCAGTACTTGAACCATGTCAGACCTTCTCCTGATTTATAGAAATACCCTGCTTCAAACCTCCAGTCATCATCTATCTGAGTGCCAGATGTCTGAAGCTTTTCTACAACAATTAGTTCCACATAAATTCAGCATTATTCAGAATAAAACATGGAGGAGGAGATCAGAACCATGGCTACATGGGCTACTGGTGCTGCATTCAATGCGCATCGGTCATTTCTGAGCATCACCAGTGTTTCACCGATTTTTGCCTCGTTTCTTCTTAAAACTGACTTTATAGTGATTTAAGAGATTCTACCTTTATCATCTGATGGTTAATAATCACATTAATCCTTTTGATCACTTTGGGTCTCAGAAGAGCTGCTGTGGTCCGAAATGGCGCATGTGCAGTGGAGGCCGGGCGGACTGATTTTTAGGGGGGACCGTTCGGTCTGTGACACCAGGATCACAACAACAACAAAAAACATATGCAAAGTGAAAATTGCTACATAACACACACACACACACACACACACACACACACACACACACACACACACACACACACACACACACCTTCCATCAGGGTTTGCAGGTCTGTTAGTTTGTGAGTTGATGTTGAAGGAGTCTGTGTTCACAAACATCTGGTTCAGGGTTTGAACAGGTTATTTTTTATTGTTTTTCTTGCCGGGGTTGTACCTGGTTTTGTGGTTTTCATTGTGAAGTGGATTCAGTGCTGAGCCTGGGGGGGGGGGGGGCACATTTCTGGGATTCCCGAGGCTAACTCTGTGCTAATGCTAAACAGTCTGTCCGCGTGACGGTCTTCAGACATTAAACCGGCTCTCAGACAACACCAGTCCAAATTATCAGCACAATCACTTGGACAAATCCGTCCCTCCACACTTGCTCAGGTGGTCGAGCGCAGACCGTTTTGGGTTGGTTCAGAGCGGCTGAAACGCTGTGTGGTCTGAAGCTCTGCTGACTGAGGCCTGTTTCGGTGATCAGGTCGTGTCTGTAGAGACGCTGCAGCACCATGTTGGAGTCATACAGATTGTTTTATGGTTTTATTTTTCAGTGATGGAAATAACATTTTTGCAGGAAAATCTTTTTGTTTTGTTTTGTCTGGCCACGCCCACACGGCATGTGCAGTGATCATGTGACGTCTGCTGCTTTGATCATTCCTCATCTTCCCGTTAATTCAGGTTTGGTTGATCTGAAACATGTTGTAGGCAGTTTGTTGTTGTTTTATTTTCTTTTTCCAGTGATTGCCTTCTTTGATCGATGGACGAGTGTCTGCTTAAGAATTCTTTTTCCCACGATGCTCTCTGAGGGCGGCGTCCCAGGGCGGCTCCTGAGCGCTTTGATTTGATTTGGGATGAAGCTGCAGTGCCTTCTGACAGTCTGATTTGTCCCGTTAGCGTTCGGGTTTGGATTTAACGCAGACACGGCAGAGATGTGAAGACGTCTGATGGTTTGTGATCCAGTGTGAAGATCAGGTTGTTTGGCTCGTGGAATTCAAAAATATCACTTGAAACATTGAGGAATATCTGGGAATTAGACTTTGATCGACTGTCCGTCCGTTTTCAGGCTCATCTGTAACTACAGAAAACAAACATCGGGTTTATTATGAATTGGGTTACTTTTTAAAATGTTTTTATTTTCATATGGCAGAGCAGGGGGCTGAGTGCGTAAGGAGCTGGGTTTGAATCCCACTCATGCCACCTCTCTGTGCTTTTGAACAAGAGACTTGATCTGCACGGTGTCCATCCACCCAGCTGCCTCAGCAGGGAAGAAACCTGAGTGGGACTGGGGTCCCATCCAGGGGGAGTCGCAGGACCTGTGGATAAGCACAGGAACCGCCGGGCCTCTGTCTGAGCCCGTTTTGGCTTAAAGGATTGTTTTAATACAGATCCTGTTGCGGTTGGTTTCCTTTAAACCCGTCAGGGGATGAACGCATGAACATTTTCTGGGACTTTATTTCCATCAGTCATTAAAAAATACATACAGTCTGGTGCTGTACGGGACAGGAGGATGCAGTCATCACAAAACTCAGTGACTGTGCAAGAAGGAGAGACATATGAGGGAAGCCACCAAGACACTATACATGTTTGTTTGTTTTTTTATTTAAAGCTGAAAGTTGACACTACAACATCTGGATTATTTCATTTTAACTCCACTGTGACCAAACGCTGTCCAGATACTTATGGGCCCGACTGTTCAAGTGGACTTTTTTTTTTACAGGCTAAACACTGTTTATCTGCCTTTTAAAACCTTTTTAAAGCAGTTCCCGAAGCTTCTAAACCAACAGTAAAATGTTTTACAAATTACAACCAAAGTGCTTTTAAGCCGATCTGTCTCAACTAGAGACGCGTTTAAAAAGCTTTTACAGGCTCCTCAGAAAGAAATCATTTCAGTTAGATTAAGTTACAATATGTATTTTGAAGTTGTTAAATCTGCTTGAGTAACATGTTCATAATACACATGTATGTCCCTTGAAATGTTATAAATACATAAAAAAAAATACAATAAATACAACAGAAAGAAAGAAAATAGACATAAGTCCAGCTCATTAAACATGCAGATTTTAGTCAAATAAAAAAATGATGTAAAATTGTAAATTAAATTTGACTAATATCTGTGGGATCAGTGTGTTCTCTTACATTTACCAAACATTTAAGAACTAAGTTCTAAATGTTCTTTTTACCACTTAAATGGAAACATCATGCTGACATTTTGATCCAGATTTTAAAAAGACATTCTTAATCGTGAATCAAGTTTATTGGTTTGACAGAAAGTCTTCAGGCGCGTTTGTGCGCTCAGCGTCACTTTGCATTTGTCAACATTTATGAAACCTGTCCAACAGGTAACAGCGTGCACGTGCACCTTCTGTGTATCTTATCATGTCATACAGGACGAGGGACCGACCCCGAGGCGCCGGGTCCTGCTTCAGCTTCAGTTTTCATCTTTCAGCCAAACTCGTTAACTGTGACGTGAGTGTTGAACCAGAAACCCTGGTCGTGCCTTGCTCGTGTGTGTGACACAGAGAAGCAGCACGGGGCCCTGTCAGGCTTTGTGCACACTGTTCCATTCAGAGTTTGAGGTCTTGGGTTGTTTGGGGTTTTGTGCTCTTTGTTTTTCTTGAGGGGTTTTTGTTTGTTTGAGGGTTCTTCAGGGTTTTGGGGTTGGGGTAGGGTTCGGATCAGTAAGTCACACTGAGAATCAGCAGATGGAAAGTGGAAAAACAGGAACCAGCTGGACCAACATCCGGGCTGTCACTGAGGGAGGGGCTGGGCTGATGTAGGCAGGCGCTGGTCAAGTCACCAAACAACGCCCTCCTCAGTCCTCAGCCGGCCAATAGGAAGGCTGATACAGGATCAGGACTGGCATTCTGAGAATCGTGGCCCATCACAGTCCAGCAGCTGATTCCAAGGAGCTCGGTCTTATCAAACACCTGCGTGTGATGTGAGCAGGTTTTCATGGTGGATGAAACCCACTCAGACAGGGGGAGTGAACCCCAGAGCTCACTGCTGAGAACTCTTAATTTTTAGTGGAAGTGATTTCAGCCACTTCATGAATAACTTGACTTTAAATGTGCCTTTGGACTTCCTGTCACTGATCACAAAGCGCGTTTGTGGGTCACAGGGATGTTTTTTTTGTTGTTTTTTTTTTTAAGCGACGTTGTGGTGCTGGAAGGCTTTTAGCACTCTGTGTCTCCGCCTGGACAGACTCTGTGTTTGCAGCCTGACACACACACACACACACACACACACACACACACACACACACATGGATGCTGATGAATTAGTCAAAGAGGCTGAAGACTCTAAGTGGGTCTGGTCCACTGGCCTACATCAGACCAGGACTGAAGACTACACAGACCACAGACCAGCTACTGACATGAACGTCCCACAGCAGCTTTTACTGTGTGTGTCTGTGTGTCTGTCTGTGTGTCTGTGAGTCTGTCTGTGTGTCTCTCTGTGTGTCTGTGAATCTGTCTGTGTGTGTCTCTGTATGTGTGTGTGTGTGTGTGTCTGTCTGTCTGTCTGTAAGCTAAGATAAGATAAGAAAAGCCTGTATTCATCCCTCAATGGGGAAATTTCAGTGTCACATCACAGCATAGAACAGTAGGAATAGACAGAAGGGCATGAAATAAAACAAACAAGTATCTCTTAAAAAAAACTGTGTGTGTCTCTGTGTGTGTGTGTGTGTGTGTGTCAGACAGTCTGACACACACACACACACACACAGACAGACACACAGTGTGTGATGTTAACACATTCAGTAACGTGTTGTTGATGTGATTGATGTGTGCTCTGGAAGCAGACAGTATCAGCTGATACTCACTGAGTACATCCATGTGGTTTCACTACAGTCTATCCGGCTCAGTAATGCAGAGGTTCTGGATGGTTCTTTGTTGTGTTTGGGTTCAGCCCGGTCACTCTCCATCCTAGTGATGACTCCATTGTTTATTTCATCTCACTCTTTCTTTCTGTTATCTCCAGCCAGCTGTCAGTCATCTGCCAGCTGTGAGACTCTGCCTCCCTCATTTCATTCACCCCTCCTGTTGTTTCATCCTTCTTTCCTTTTTCCTGTCTATCCCTCTTACTCTCTGCTGCTCTGTTGTCGTGATGATCACCTGCTTTGATGTGACAAGTGTAAGATGTGTTCTGGTCTAGTGTTACTAAGCAACTGAAAAAAACAAATAGATGCTGGACTGTTGAAAAATCCAATTACACTATGTGTACCTGAATGACCCGTGACACTTTATTAATGTGTGTGTGTGTGTGTGTGTGTGTGTGTGTTTTGTATTCCAGATGCCTTTGTGAACAGTCAGGAGTGGACACTGAGCCGGACAGTCCCAGAACTCAAAGTGGTGAGACAACTGGCAGGGGAAGGGTCAAGGGGCATGACGTGACCAGTCAGACGTGTTTTAAAACATGTTGAAGTCTAAACAGGAGGTCCAGTTCTTTAAAGAGGAAGACAGAAAGCAGTGAGACAGTTTCACTGCAGGTCCTCATGTAGTTGGACACAAATGATCACAATGAGTCAGTTAAAATTCACAGGGTCAAAAGGTCACCTGCCATCATCTTTAAAATGGTGTCCATTCCCCCGTCCTTCATTCTGTCCCTCTAACACACAGTCTAACTCTCTCTCTCTCTCTCCATCCATGTAAACTCAGGGCATTGTGGGTAATCTGGCTAGTGGTAAATCAGCGTTAGTCCACCGATACCTGACAGGAACATACGTGCAGGAGGAGTCTCCTGAAGGTAAGGACACCTGTCTGTCTGTCTTTCACTGTCTTTCTGTTAGGACCTCTCTCTCTCTCTCTCTCTCTCTCTCTCCCTCTCTCTCTCTCTCCCCTCTCTCCTCTCTCTCTCCTCTCTCTCATCTCTCTCTCTCTCTGTGTGTGACAATCATCATTTTTAATTGATCACAGCTGACATTCAGCAGCTCATCGTCACATAAATGGATTCTTAAAAAGTAAACATGTGTGACCTTTTTGAAAAATGTTTTTCATATTACAAACACTTTTTCTCAATAAGTGGACCAATAGAGTGAGAATATTACAGCAGAGGAGTCCCTCGGCCTGTCAACAGCGTAAAACTCTTTCAGATTAACTCAGGATTCTTAAAGCCCCCGTCACACATAGCAAGAATGTGGAGGAGCCATTCCGACACGGCATATATTGCCATAATCCAATGCAGTCGGGAGGAAAAGAGGCGTGGTCAGCCATGATCCAAACGCATCCAGACTGCCTCGTGCACACCTGCAGGATGCAGCCCAAACATACTGTATTTCAGATGACAGACACACGGCATCATGGGGTAAATAAGGCTTTAAACCTGGATTATATTGTCCTGACATCCTGGGTTAAATCTTCCTTTAACCTGGATATTATATTGTCCTGTATCCTGGGTTAAATCTCCTTTAAACCTGGATATATTGTCCTGTCATCCTGGGTTAAATCTTCCTTTAACCTGGATATTATATTGTCCTGTTATCCTGGGCTTAAATCTTCCTTTAAACCTGGATTATATTGTCCTGTCATCCTGGGTTAAATCTTCCTTTAAACCTGGATTATATTGCCCTTTCATCTTGGTTAAATCATCTTTAAACCTGGATTATAGTGCCCTTTCATCGTTGGTTAAATCTTCTTTAAACCTGGATTATATTGTCCTGTCATCCTGGGTTAAATCTTCCTTTAAACCTGGATATTATATTGTCCTGTTATCCTGGGTTAAATCTTCCTTTAAACCTGGATTATATTGTCCTGTCATCCTGGGTTAAATCTTCCTTTAAACCTGGATTATATTGCCCTTTCATCTTTGGTTAAATCATCCTTTAAACCTGGATTATAGTGCCCTTTCATCTTTGGTTAAATCAGCCTTTAAACCTGGATTATATTGCCCTGTCATCTTTGGTTAAATCTTCCTTTAAACCTGGATTATATTGTCCTGTCATCCTGGGTTAAATAATCCTTTTAGCCTGGATTAAATTGTTTTATCCTGGGTTAAATCATCCTTTCAACCTGGATTATATTGTTTTATCCTGGGTTAAATCATCCTTTCAACTTGGATTATATTGCCCTGTCATCTTTGGTTAAATCTTCCTTTAAACCTGGATTATATTGTCCTGTCATCCTGGGTTAAATCATCCTTTTAGCCTGGATTATATTGTTTTATCCTGGGTTAAATCATCCTTTCAACCTGGATTATATTGTCCTGTCATCTTTGGTTACATCTTCCTTTAAACCTGGATTATATTCTCCTGTCATCTTTGGTTAAATCATCCTTTCAACCTGGATTATATTGTCCTGTCATCTTTGGTTAAATCTTCCTTTAAACCTGGATTATATTGTCCTGTCATCCTGGGTTAAATCTTCCTTTAAACCTGTATTATATTGTCATATCCTGGGTTAAATCATCCTTTAAACCTGGATTATATTGTCCTCTCATCTCCCTTTGACGTGTCCAGTCAGTCCACAGGCCTGTTGAGGCACTTGGACCTTAATGCCTCTGTGAACCTAGAGAGGATCCTTTGGTTCAGCGTCGACACATTCCAGTTTCCTGACGTACCGAAGATGATGTACGATGCCAAATTTTGCGATTTGATTATGACTTTGATCTAAGGGACATGATTGACAGGTGATGATGATGTCACAGCCTCACAAAGAGGTTTTGTGAGACAAACGAACTCTTCATGTTCCCGGTGAAGTTGTTTCATGGATAAAGGCAGCGTCTGGGAACGTGTTCTTCATTGAATATTAAAGATTGTGGAGCAGAGCCACTTTGACCAAAAAGGCTTTAATATTTCAGAGCTTCAGCTTTGTCTCTGTGGACGTCTGCTCAGATGAAATGCCCAGATTGTACTGCAAGCCGCCACACGCTGGCGTCCGTTACATCTACCCCAAACTCTTATTATTATTATTATTATTATTATTATTATTGTTGTTGTTGTCGTCATATTCCTTTGTGGTGGTGGAACAGTATCGCTTGCTGGTCTCCTGTCAGTCAGAATTCTGTTTTTTATGACTGACATCTTAAGAAGTCCCCTGTCCTTCTGGTTTGTGAGACGTCTTAGCAGTCATCACATGATCTTTGCCCTCCATCTGTTGACTTCAGATAGTTGGAACTAGTTAACTCACTCACTCACCTTCAGCAATTACAGGTCATAGGGGGGCGGAGCCTATCCCAGCAGGGCGTGAGGCGGGTTCACCCTGGACAGGACGCCAGTCTGTCACCGGGTCACACAAACAAACACATTCACACCTACGGACAGTTTAAAGTTTACAGTCCATCTAACCTGCGTGTCTTTGATGTGGGAGGAAGCTGGAGCACCCGGAGGGAATGCACGCAAACACGGGGCGAACACGCAAACTCCACACAGAAAGACCACAGGTGGGAATCGAACCCATGACCTTCTTGCTGTGTGGCAGCAGTGCTAACCGCTAAGACACCGTGTTGCCACTAGTTACTCCAGTCTTGTGAATTTAAACGTTGAGGCTGGAAACCGTGTGAGTTTTTAATCAGCACCAGAGGATTCTGGGGTTTAGCTGCTGGTATCAGGATCTGGATCATCTGGGAGTCCAGATACTCAGAACACATTTTGAACAAAGGAACCAGTCCCCCGGGATTGACCAACCCAAGCTCCGGCAGCTGTGTTCTGGATCACATCAAGACTTCTTAGAATGTGTCAGAAGTTTAAAGTGTGACATTAAAAAAGTTTTAGTTTTTTTTTTTTTTTTTTTTACATTTTAAATAATGAATCAATAAAGAGGTGTGTCATGATTATAGGTCGTGTACGTCTGTGAGATTTGTGTCAGAGTGATGCCTCACACAATACAGGTTCAGTCCTGAGTCCAACCACAGCATCATGAACACTTTAACTTGTTTTTAACTTTCAAAAGGCGGTGGTTCCACCCGGATCTGTTCCAGGCTGGACCCAAAGTTGTTTCTTTGCTCTTTTAAGTTCTGAAATCAGAGAAATCTGACCCTTGTGTTTGATAAATCTTTAAAGGTGTATCAGAGTCTGCTTTGACATCATCAGGCTTCGTCCAGAACTGAGCCACAAAAACCCATCAGCTGATGGATTCATAAAAAACAGGGTTTGATTCTGAAAAGGCACAAAAATAAAGTTCCTGCTCAGAAACGGGCTGTTTGGTTCTAGGCTGCAGACGCAGAAGTGCCGGACCAGAGTTAATGACAGGACGCCGCTGCCAACAGCAACACAACGCGGCTTAACGCAGCGTATCTGAGCCGGATCCAACAACACGGACCTCTGAACCCACCAGGAAAAAAGTTATATAATGAGCAGGAACTGACTTAAAGTTCCTCTTTTCTAAAAATATGCAGCTGTCTGTTTCCCATGAGGACTGACCGTCAGACACCACAAAGCCACTGAGCAGGACTATTTTTAGTCCTCAGGCTAGACTCAGAACTTCACTGAGCCGACACTGTTCAAGTCCAGAGTCACGAGAACCCAGAACACTGAGTTCTGACAGGAACCTTCAGTCTGGCTTCACTAAACTCCGGCTTGACCTGACACGTGTGTTCTGCTTCACCACATAACTGAATTACTGAAGTGAAAAAAATGACAGCAGGAAACAGAACCATCAAAAAATGTTTAAAAAGGGGGAGGGGCCATGAAAAGCCAAAGCAAAGAGTAACAAGAGATTTCTGACGTCCACCAATCCGGATCCAGATCACCTCCAAAGTTCAGTGGAGTCTTCCATGGCCTCATATCTATCTGTGGTGAAAATGTGGTGAGAAGCTGTGAAGTAGTTTTTACATAATCCTGCTAACAGACAGACAAAGAAAGAAATAAACGCCAATTAATTATTCGTCCTCACAGATCAATTTCAGCACTTTAATTTGGGCTAAACTGGTTTTATCCAGTGAAATGTCAATGAAAATGAACTTTCAAAATGTGTGAGAATTGAGTTAATCTGGTTTTAAATCTTTTGAAATTGTTGTGTGAAGCAAAGAATTATTTGTGGGTATGTAAAATTATAGATCAGTTCTGTTTCTTCCTCGGCTCTTTAAAAACAAAAATGAGAAGAAACTGGTCATGGGCCCTATCTACACCAAGAGGACGTGCAGAGTGTTTATTTGGATCATTATTTATTCTGCTCAGCAAGTTCAAACACATCATCATATTTCTTCAGACAAAATCTTTGAGCACCTTCAGTAATTATTTTGAACGGTGTAACGACTGCTCACTTTGTGCTAATTCCTGTTAGCCAGCAGATAAATGAAGTGGTGATTCACTCAAGAATTTGTTCAGCATCGGTCTTCATTTTGTTGCCTGTTTAGTTTTTCTTGTAACGCCAAAAACAGGGCAGTTCATTTATTTATAATCCGTCCTTAATTTGTGAGGCGGCATCAGTGGACTCGATGGTCGTGGATTAAAGGAATCCAATCCAGATCCTCTGGAACACTTTTTCTCTGCTCTGACTGCTAATAAGACATGTCTTCCTTTCTATAAGGAGCTTTTTTATCTCTTCAACCTCTTTTATTGTCTCTCTCTTCATTATTTATCCTTTTCTCCTTCTTCACTCTCTTTGGCCTGTTGACCTTTAACCTCTGTGTGATGGTTGCGCTGCTGCATGTTTGATATTTTGACCTTTTTCTTTCCTCTTGGCTGCTTTTACAAACTAGCTGACGTGGACGCAGGTAACAATCCTCCATCTGTACCTCCAGGTCCTCCCGTCCATCCACCTGTCTGTCCCCCGTCCATCTACTTGTTTTGTCCTCTCGTCCGTCCTCTTTGTCTCTGCAGCAGCATGTCAAGAACCGTTTGTGATCAGCAATGGTAAAAATCACAGTTAAAGTGAACGTTGTCGGCAAGAAGTCGCTGTTTCAAATTTCAAGAATAAAACGTTTACGACACTTGCCGTAAAATACTTGGACTGTTTTTAAATCTCCCCACATGGTTTTATTTAAATGGTGAAAAGAGTAAAAATGTTCCTCTGAGTTTGTAGCGGCTCGTTATCTTCTGGGTATTGAACACGAAGCCTTTGATAGTTTGACGCTGAACATGAACCTGAACTTGATATTGCTGCTGTGGCCACGTAGCTCCGCCCATCATCTGGTAGTTTATTTTTTCGCTGACTCTGGGAGTCCGTGTCTCTACATGCACACAGCTGATTGACACATGTCCCCATGATTTGATGTGAAGAACCCGTCCTCGTAATCCACAAGACAAATGCTGAACAGTGCAGCACAATCTGGAAACTTCAGACATTTACAGCTCAAATGAGTCAATCAAAAAATCACTGTTCAACTCAAATTGATCATTGACGAGGATGAATGATCAGTACCCGTTCATCTGGCACAAAGTCATTCCAGTGGGAACCAAAGATTCTCCACAGAGACCTGGTACCAAAGACATCCAGTCCTCACTGGAGTCTGAGAACCAGACAGTAGGACAGGAAGCACCAGGACCCTAAAAACCCAGATACTCTGACTCTGTAGAGACTCTGATAGAGCTGGTCTGCAATTTGTAGACCTGGGTTTGAATCCTGCTCATGTCACCTCTCTGTGTCCTTGGACCAGACATATAATCTGCATGGTCTCAGTCCATTCATCTATAAAAAGGGATCCCGCAAATCTGAGGCATTGTTGTAAAGCACTTTGAGCATCTTCTTGATGGATGAGTGTAGAAATGCAGCTGCTGCTCTTCTTTTGATTCTTCATCTTCTCACATGCTGTGTTCAGAGTATCCTTGGATTCCTCAAAGATCACAGCACCATCCCTGAAGTCACAGTTAGTAAATCTCTCCTCACCTCAGACAACCGTACCAAACGCCGTGCCGAAATCAACATCAGCTGCACGGAACCACTGCTGATATTCAGGCTCAGTTCTTGTAGAGCTCCGATTCCTTCTAGAGTGTGCAGCTGACACTGCATCCCGTTGACAGTGATCCTTGCAAGCACCTTTCCCAGCACAGAGAACAGCACAATACCCCTGTAGTTTTTGCAATCCAGGCACAAGACCTTTCATTCAGTCAGATGGATTGATGTCTGTCCCCCAAATGAAATTAAAGATTGCAGAGCCAAAAGCACACTGTGTCCACCCACCTGAAGCAGTCCAGCCCTGATGGATCCCTGCAGCTTTAATAACACTGCTATCTTTGCAGTCTCACTGAGATTTGGTGGGTTGCATCTGACAGCCACAAGAACACTGATGTCCAACAGAATGGAGTGGATTTCTATACTGTCTGAGGCAGCTGCTCGGAGCACATTCACTCACTCCTATACAGCGCAAGGTGCTCAACACCGGGATCAATTCAGGAGATGATCCCCTGATCTCAGGCCCACCACTTTAACCACGAGACCTTCACAAAGCAGACGAGTGAAGCAAGACATCCATGATGACTCTGAAGGACGTACAAGCTTCAGTCGCTGTGACTGGAGAGACTTTTTTTGTTGATTTACCAGTCGCATTATCACAGTAGAGTGATTCCAAGAATGTCATTGTTCAAAAGGAAGACATGGAAAGCTTAACCTCCAGTGTGCTGTTTGGTGAGCTTGAGCATCCGACATCCTGATGGGAGGCTCAGCCGTATACAGCTGCTCAGAGCAATTGGCTCAACGGGACTTATAGTCAGTCATCTTTCGGGACTGTGCTGTCGCCATGACTGGGACCGGGTGTAGATCTAGAGGACTGCAGCACTTCAGTTCCTCTTTGAGAAGACTGAGAGTCACAAAATTCAGAAACAGACCTTGTTCTAAAACTAGGCCACTGTTCTACCCCAAACCTGGTACAGGTAGCCACAGGTAAAACTAGGCCACTGTTCTACCCCAAACCTGGTACAAGCAGGCACAGGTAAAACTAGGCCACTGTTCTACCCCAAACCTGGTACAAGCAGGCACAGGTAAAACTACGCCACTGTTCTATCCCAAACCTGGTACAAGTAGGCACAGGTAAAACTCGGCCACTGTTCTACCCCAAACCTGGTACAAGCACGCACAGGTAAAACTAGGCCACTGTTCTACCCCAAACCTGGTACAAGTAGGCACAGGTAAAACTAGGCCACTGTTCTACCCCAAACCTGGTACAAGTAGCCACAGGTAAAACTAGGCCACTGTTCTACCCCAAACCTGGTACAGGTAGCCACAATCAATCAATCAATCAACATTTATGTATAAAGCGCTTTACAGCACCGACTGGTGTCCAAAGTGCTTAACATTAAAAACACAAATTTACAAAAATAAAACACATATAAAATAAAATTTTAAAACAACACATAAAAAAGAACATAAAAATAACAGATCATGTCAACTCCCCACTAAGTGTTAAAAGCCAGTTTAAATAAATAAGTCTTTAACTTAGATTTAAAAAGTGCTAGGTCAGGAATAGTACGTTACTCAAGAGGTAGCTCGTTCCACAGTCTGGGGCCAGCTACCGCGAAAGCATGATCACCCCAGCGTTTATATCTTGACCTTGGAACATCTAAGTAAAGCTGGCCAGACGCCCTTAATGTCCTACTATAGGAAAGTTAAAATTTCAGACAAGTAGGGAGGTGCAAGGCCATAAATACCTTTAAAAACAAACATTAAAATTTTAAAATCAATTCTAAAACAAACTGGAAGCCAGTGGAGTGAGTACAGGACGGGCGTAATATGCTCACGTCTAAAAGTGTTTGTCAAAAGATGAGCAGCAGCATTCTGCACCAACTGGAGACGTGCAAGAGACGACTGATTAATGCCCGAATAAAGTGCATTACAATAATCAAGTCTGGGGCTGATGAAAGCATGAATGGCGTCTCAAGATCACGTCTACTGAGAAAGTGCTTTATTTTAGCCAAAAGGCGAAGTTGGAAAAAACTAGCTTTGACAACAGAATTTATCTGTTGATCAAACCTCAAACAGCTGTCAAATATCACAAACAAATTCTTGACAGCTGGTTTTACATAGTTAGCCAAAGCACCAAAATTTGGTGTTACCACATTTGGTTTGCCAGAGCGCTCAAACACCATGATTTCAGTTTTACCATTATTCAGGTAAAGGAAGTTTTGGGACAGCCACTGCTTTACATCACGAATACAATTAAACACAGGTAAAACTAAGTAACCATTCTACCCCAAACCTTGTACAGGTAGCCACAGGTAAAATTAGGCCACTGTTCTACCCCATTCTGGTACAAGTAGCCACAGGTAAAACTAGGCCACTGTTCTACCCCATCATGGTACAAGTAGCCACAGGTAAAACTAGGCCACTGTTCTACCCCATCGTGGTACAAGTAGCCACAGGTAAAACTAGGCCACTGTTCTACCCCATCGTGGTACAAGTAGCCACAGGTAAAACTAGGCCACTGTTCTACCCCATCGTGGTACAAGTAGCCACAGGTAAAACTAGGCCACTGTTCTACCCCAATCTGGTACAAGTAGCCACAGGTAAAACTAGGCCACTGTTCTACCCCATTCTGGTACAAGTAGCCACAGGTAAAACTAGGCCACTGTTCTACCCCATTCTGGTACAAGTAGCCACAGGTAAAACTAGGCCACTGTTCTACCCCATCGTGGTACAAGTAGCCACAGGTAAAACTAGGCCACTGTTCTACCCCATCGTGGTACAAGTAGCCACAGGTAAAACTAGGCCACTGTTCTACCCCATCGTGGTACAAGTAGCCACAGGTAAAACTAGGCCACTGTTCTACCCCATCGTGGTACAAGTAGCCACAGGTAAAACTAGGCCACTGTTCTACCCCATCGTGGTACAAGTAGCCACAGGTAAAACTAGGCCACTGTTCTACCCCATCGTGGTACAAGTAGCCACAGGTAAAACTAGGCCACTGTTCTACCCCATCGTGGTACAAGTAGCCACAGGTAAAACTAGGCCACTGTTCTACCCCAATCTGGTACAAGTAGCCACAGGTAAAACTAGGCCACTGTTCTACCCCATTCTGGTACAAGTAGCCACAGGTAAAACTAGGCCACTGTTCTACCCCATTCTGGTACAAGTAGCCACAGGTAAAACTAGGCCACTGTTCTACCCCATTCTGGTACAAGTAGCCACAGGTAAAACTAGGTTACTGTTCTAACCCATTCTGGTACAAGTAGCCACAGGTGAAACTCGGCCACTGTTCTACCCCAATCTGGTACAAGTAGCCACAGGTAAAACTAGGTTACTGTTCTAACCCATTCTGGTACAAGTAGCCACAGGTGAAACTCGGCCACTGTTCTACCCCATTCTGGTACAAGTAGCCACAGGTGAAACTCGGCCACTGTTCTACCCCAATCTGGTACAAGTAGCCACAGGTAAAACTAGGCCACTGTTCTCAGCTCTTCACTTGCTAAAGAAGTGCAGATGTCAAAGATTAGAGACACAACTGACACATGGATTGTTTCTTCAGAGGTCATGATGTTGCTGTGCTTTGATTGGTTGCTGTTTACATGTGAACATTCTGTGGCGTGAGTCTTAACCCACATTTTAATGTCCAGTCAGACCAGTTCAACCTTCATCATCATCACTCAACCAATCAAACGGATCATCTTCACTTACACCAGTCACTCTCACTCTGTGTGTGTGTGTGTGTGTGTGTGTGTGTGTGTGTGTGTGTGTGTGTGTGTGTGTGCGCTTGTATCTGTGTGTGTGCGTGCGTACGTGTGTGTATCTGTGTGTGTGTGTGTGTGTGTGCGCTTGTATCTGTGTGTGTGCGTGCGTACGTGTGTGTATCTGTGTGTGTGTGTGTGTGTGCGTGCGTACGTGTGTGTATCTGTGTGTGTGTGTGTATCTGTTTGTATCTGTGTGTGTGTGTGTATCTGTTTGTATCTGTGTGTGTGCGTGTATCTGTTTGTATCTGTGTGTGTGTGTGTGTGCATGTATCTGTTTGTATCTGTGTGTGTGTGTGTGCGTGTATCTGTTTGTATCTGTGTGTGTGTGTGTGTGTGCGTGTATCTGTTTGTATCTGTGTGTGTGCGTGTATCTGTTTGTATCTGTGTGTGTGCGTGTATCTGTTTGTATCTGTGTGTGTGTGTGTATCTGTTTGTATCTCTGTGTGTGTGTGTGTGTGCGTGTATCTGTTTGTATCTGTGTGTGTGTGTGTGTGTGCGTGTATCTGTTTGTATCTGTGTGTGTGCGTGTATCTGTGTGTGTGTGTGTGTGTGTGTGTATCTGTTTGTATCTGTGTGTGTGTGTGTGTGTGCGTGTATCTGTTTGTATCTGTGTGTGTGTGTGTGTGTGTGTATATCTGTTTGTATCTGTGTGTGTGTGTGTGTGCGTGTATCTGTTTGTATCTGTGTGTGTGTGTGTGTGTGTATCTGTTTGTATCTGTGTGTGTGTGTGTGTATGTGTGTGTGTGTGTATCTGTTTGTATCTGTGTGTGTGTGTGTGTATCTGTGTGTGTGTGTGTGTATCTGTGTGTGTGTATCTGTTTGTATCTGTGTGTGTGTGTGTGTATCTGTGTGTGTGTATCTGTTTGTATCTGTGTGTGTGTGTGTGTATCTGTTTGTATCTGTGTGTGTGTGTGTGTGTGTGTATCTGTTTGTATCTGTGTGTGTGTGTGTGTGCGTGTATCTGTTTGTATCTGTGTGTGTGTGTGTGTGCGTGTATCTGTATCTGTGTGTGTGTGTGTGTGTGCGTGTATCTGTTTGTATCTGTGTGTGTGCGTGTATCTGTTTGTATCTGTGTGTGTGTGTGTATCTGTTTGTATCTGTGTGTGTGTGTGTGTGTGCGTGTATCTGTTTGTATCTGTGTGTGTGTGTGTGTGTGCGTGTATCTGTTTGTATCTGTGTGTGTGTGTGTATCTGTTTGTATCTGTGTGTGTGTGTGTGTGTATCTGTTTGTATCTGTGTGTGTGTGTGTGCGTGTATCTGTTTGTATCTGTGTGTGTGTGTGTGTGCGTGTATCTGTTTGTATCTGTGTGTGTGCGTGTATCTGTTTGTATCTGTGTGTGTGTGTGTATCTGTTTGTATCTGTGTGTGTGTGTGTGCGTGTATCTGTTTG
>NC_047103.1:173229488-173421232 GCF_902500255.1 Thalassophryne amazonica
TTTTCCTGTCATTCTCCTGTGGGCAGTCTTTGAGTGAGGAGTTGTCCACCCGCTCGTCGATTTTTTTCATTGTTTAGGAATGGCTCAGAGGCTGTTGCTTTGTTTGATAAAAATTTTTTCAAAACTGTAAGGCACAACTGAGTGGACACCATTCAATAAATTCAGCTGGTTTTCGGTAAAAATTTTAACGGCTGATGAGAGATTTTGGTCTGGTAGTGTCGCTTTAAGGACGGTCCACGGCCCCTGACGGCGATCTGCGCTTCGAGGCGGCAGCGTCTCGCTGTTTCAAGTTGAAAACTTCCACATTTCAGGCTCTGTTGATGCAGTAAGTCGTCAGAGAACAGAGAACTTTCAGAAGAAGTCGGCATGAGGAGTTTATTCGGACATTCCATTGTTAACGGTCATTTTGTAATGAAAGAACGTGCGGGCAGAGTCGCATGTCGGGCTGGACCCGACCTCGGGGGGTCGCGGCAGGAAAAACACCTCCGTTGGAAATCTTAACGGGCAAGTTGGAACATGCCCAAGCTGTTAAACAATTTCTCAGTTACTCACTTGTTGAAAGCCATTAAAAGCCGCCTGAATTCTACAAATGGTTTTCAACACGGAGGTGTTTTTCCTGTCGCGGCGCACACAGATTTGCCGAATTTGCGCGTACGTCTTTCATTAAAAAAATGTCCTTAAACAGTGGAATGTCCGCATAAATTCCTCATGCCTGCCTCTTCTGAATCTTCTCTGTTCTCTCACGATGTCATGGGTGAATTAAGCCTTAAATTAGGATGTTTTCAGCTCGAAACAGGCCGACGACAGCGCCTGGAAGCGCTGCAGGACGTCCCGCTCCGTGGGAAGTCCTTACACCGACAGAAACACCCCATAATCTCTCATCAGCCGTTAAACTTTTCACAGAAAACCAGCTTAATTTCTCGAATAGTGTCCACTCAGATATTCCTCACAGGTCCAGAAAAAATTTTGATAAAGCAACGCGCGCTGTCTCGAGCAGCGTGTGAAACAAAGGAATTCAGCCGAGAGGGCGGGACCACATCTCACTCAAGGCCTGCCCACAGGGAAATGACGTCACCGACACGCGTGAAAAAACTCACGCATGCGCACGAGGGTTCAAGCATGATTGGTGTAATCGCATGTCTTTCAAATCCATATAGTTAAAAAAAAAATAAAAGGGTCGGTTTATTATCTAAGATACCTCATATATATATGTGTATATGTACGAGGTCTGTCCATAAAGTATAGGTCCTTTTTATTTTTTTCAAAAACTATATGGATTTCATTCATATGTTTTTACGTCAGACATGCTTGAACCCTCGTGCGCATGCGTGAGTTTTTCCACGCCTGTCGGTGACGTCATTCGCCTGTGAGCACTCCTTGTGGGAGGAGTCGTCCAGCCCCTCGTCGGAATTCCTTTGTCTGAGAAGTTGCTGAGAGACTGGCGCTTTGTTTGATCAAAATTTTTTCTAAACCTGTGAGACACATAGAAGTGGACACGGTTCGAAAAATTAAGCTGGTTTTCAGTGAAAATTTTAACGGCTGATGAGAGATTTTGAGGTGATTCTGTCGCTTTAAGGACTTCCCACGGAGTGAGACGTCGCTCAGCGCTCTCAGCCGCCGTCGTCAGCCTGTTCAAGCTGAAAACCTCCACATTTCAGGTTCTATTGATCCAGGACGTCGTGAGAGAACAGAGACGTTTCAGAAGAAGTCGGTTTCAGCATTTTATCCGGATATTCCCTCTGTTGAAAGCCTTAAGGACAAGTTGGAACATGTCCTGCCTGTTAAACAATTTCTCATATACTCACTCCACTGAAAGCCATCAAAAGCCGCCTGGATTTTACAAATGGTTATCAACACGGAGGTGTTTTTCCTGTGCCGCCGCACCGCGTCGGCTGCGTCCCGACGCGCGGATCCGTCCGCACGTCTTTCATTAAAAAAATCTCCTTTAACAGTGGAATATCCGGATAAAATGCTAAAACCAACTTCTTCTGAAACTTCTCTGTTCTCTCACGACGTCCTGGATCAATAGAGCCTGAAATGTGGAGGTTTTCAGCTTGAAACAGGCTGACGACGGCGCCTGAGAGCACTGTGAGAAGTCCTTAAAGCGACAGAATCACCTCAAAATCTCTCATCAGCCGTTAAAATTTTCACTGAAAACCAGCTTAATTTTTCGAACCGTGTCCACTTCGATGTGTCTCACAGGTTTAGAAAAAATTTTGATCAAACAAAGCGCCAGTCTCTCAGCAACTTCTCAGACAAAGGAATTCCGACGAGGGGCTGGACGACTCCTCCCACAAGGAGTGCTCACAGGCGAATGACGTCACCGACAGGCGTGGAAAAACTCACGCATGCACACGAGGGTTCAAGCATGTCTGACGTAAAAACATATGAATGAAATCCATATAGTTTTTGAAAAAAATAAAAAGGGCCGTTACTTTATTGACAGCCCTCGTATATATATGTGTGTATATGTATATATATGTGTGTATATGTGTGTGTGTATGTCCTGGTAGTCAGGAGGATATTTGTGGTTCTTCTACATATCAGGCACTGAAGTGAAGCTGATGCTGCTGTAGTTGCTTGCACTTTTTGTCTTCAGCACTGTGTTGCTGTGTTGACTCCTCCCACTCGTTCCACTCGGGACAAAGACTCACGAGCTCTGCCATGGAAGGTGAACGCTCTGACCAGCTGGCTGAAACCCGGGTTCTGGCCTGAGTCCCCAGAGTGTCCTTTAGGCTGTCGCGGAGTTGACTTCCACATGCTGCTGACCTCTGTCACACCACACCACTGGTCTGTGGTGTTCCTGCAGTGAAACCCCATCTGAAATCTGAATTATTCAACAAGAAGGAAATTAACTGTGCATAGTCCATGACTATGACTAGTCCTCCCCACCCTAGTTTAAAGTTCCGTTACCTCATTTCCAATTTTTGTTAATGTCTCACCTCACGTGTGTTTAAATTTTCCCCAAATTTCCCAAAATTTTCTGGATATTCATATTGTACTGTAAATTGTGTCTGTATCATGGCCCAAGCAGAGGGTCGCCCCTCTGAGTCTGGCCTACTTGAGGTTTCTTCCTCAAATCATCAGAGGGAGTTTTTTTTTACCACTGCCGCCTGTGTGTTTGCTCTGGGGGTTAGTAAGGTTAGACCTTACTTGTGTAAAGCGCTCTGAGGCAACTTTGTTGTGATTTGGGACTGTATAAATGAAATAAAATGAAATTGAAAAATTCAAATGTTTTTACCCCAAAACAACACCTGAAACAAGCATGAAGCAAAGTGTCACCTGGTGTCTGATAACTCACCAGTTTCAAAGCCATTTACAATGAAACAGATTTTAAACTCTTTTAAAAGCAGTCTAAAAGACAAAAATAAAGATGAGTTTTTGCAGCTAACACCCCTGTCACACCATGATGATTTAGCCTGCATATGCCGACCTTATTAAAGATGCTGGCATATGTCTAATAAGTTATGAGTAAGTTTTGTATAAGTTACGAACACGTTGAAGCATATTGATATATGTAGTAATACGCTGAGTACCTTGAAAAATTTTTGGCATGCACAATATTTTCGATGTATGCCAACGTATGACTGATACGTCCTGCATATGTGGACCGTAATTTGAAGGTAAGATATATGATTATTGACACACGTTACTTGTAAGCTACTCATAAGTCAGAATACGTGCATTGACTGTGTCCATTGATTGGCTTAAAGCTGCAGTCCTCAAGCAAACAGACTGTTTCATACAGTAGTGTTCAGAATAATAGTAGTGCTATGTGACTAAAAAGATTAATCCAGGTTTTGAGTATATTTGTTATTGTTACCTGGGAAACAAGGTACCAGTAGATTCAGTAGATTCTCACAAATCCAACAAGACCAAGCATTCATGATATGCACACTCTTAAGGCTATGAAATTGGGCTATTAGTAAAAAAAGTAGAAAAGGGGGTGTTCACAATAATAGTAGCATCTGCTGTTGACGCTACAAACTCAAAACTATTATGTTCAAACTGCTTTTTTATCAATCCTGTGAATCACTAAACTAGTATTTAGTTGTATAACCACAGTTTTTCATGATTTCTTCACATCTGCAAGGCATTAATTTTGTTGGTTTGGAACCAAGATTTTGCTGGTTTACTAGTGTGCTTGGGGTCATTGTCTTGTTGAAACACCCATTTCAAGGGCATGTCCTCTTCAGCATAAGGCAACATGACCTCTTCAAGTATTTTGACATATCCAAACTGATCCATGATACCTGGTATGTGATATATAGGCCCAACACCATAGTAGGAGAAACATGCCCATATCATGATGCTTGCACCACCATGCTTCACTGTCTTCACTGTGAACTGTGGCTTGAATTCAGAGTTTGGGGGTCGTCTCACAAACTGTCTGCGGCCCTTGGACCCAAAAAGAACAATTTTACTCTCATCAGTCCACAAAATATTCCTCCATTTCTCTTGAGGCCAGTTGATGTGTTCTTTGGCAAATTGTAACCTCTTCTGTACATGTCTTTTATTTAACAGAGGGACTCTGCAGGGGATTCTTGCAAATAAATTAGCTTCACACAGGCGTCTTCTAACTGTCACAGCACTTACAGGTAACTCCAGACTGTCTTTGATCATCCTGGAGCTGATCAATGGGTGAGCCTTTGCTATTCTGGTTATTCTTCTATCGATTTTGATGGTTGTTTTCCATTTTCTTCCACGCGTCTCTGTTTTTTTGTCCATTTTAAAGCATTGGAGATCATTGTAGATGAACAGCCTGTAATTTTTTGCACCTGCGTATAAGTTTTCCCCTCTCCAGTCAACTTTTTAATCAAACTACGCTGTTCTTCTGAACAATGTCTTGAACGTCCCATTTTCCTCAGGCTTTCAAAGAGAAAAGCATGTTCAACAGGTGCTGGCTTCATCCTTAAATAGGGGACACCTGATTCACACCTGTTTGTTCCACAAAACTGACGAACTCACTGACTGAATGCCACACTACTATTATTGTGAACACCCCTTTTCTACTTTTTTTTAGTAATAGCCCAATTTCATAGCCTTAAGAGTGTGCATATCATGAATGCTTGGTCTTGTTGGATTTGTGAGAATCTACTGAATCTACTGGTACCTTGTTTCCCATGTAACAATAAGAAATATACTCAAAACCTAGATTTTTTAGTCACATAGCACTACTATTATTCTGAACACTACTGTATATTAAACCATTCACACATGGAGTAAATATAAAGTAAATATAAAGTCTTAATCTGGAAAACGACATCTGAAAATACTTTAATTCCTAGTCGTAGCTGAAGAAATGTAACGTTTTTAAAGATGTCCCCCTGTGTTTTGTTTCTAAACCTGAACCAGAGAATGCAGGCACTTTGTGCCACAACAAGAAAAATAACTTATTTTAAAAGTTGAAAGAGGCACAGCGCCTCATTCATTCACGTCAGCGTTTATTGCAGACATCAGTCGACTCTTCAGCATTCTGCACACCATGAAAATAAATCCCATGATCCACCAAGAAGAAAAAAAACTTTAATAAAAAAATGTTAAATTACTTTGTTCTGTGTCTGTGTGGAGAAGAGAGGCCGCGCAACAGTGTAAGCACGCTGGATGACATGCTTGTTAATATTTAAGTGTTCCACCTGCCAAACAAAAGGGTTCTGCTGGCAGTGAAAACACAGACCAAGCTAGACTTAACTGTTCTGACACGTATCATACCGTCCAGTACCGACCCGAACCACTTGGTGGAAACGGGGCTGTCGGCATGCACTTGATAAATCTTGTCAATGTGTGACAGATCCCTAAGAAAGAGGAAGTTGGTCACTTCTCAAAATAGGTTTTGTTTTATGGCTGCTCTCAGTCGCGAAAGTTGATCTGATCCACGTCTGAGTTTGGGGCAGGTTTTACATCACACAACCTTCACAACACAATCCCAGATCCACTTACTACAAATTAATATGAGTCATACCATCAGAATAACTGTTGATTGATTGAACTGTGGAAAGGTTTGTGTTGGACGTTGATAATGTTCTTGTGCAGTTTGAGGGCTGCTTCAAGGCCTACTCACGCCTGGAGAACCTAAAGACTCATCTTCGCTCACACACGGGGGAGAAACCGTATGCCTGCGAGCATGAAGGATGCAACAAAGCCTTCTCCAACGCCTCGGATCGAGCCAAACACCAAAACCGCACACACTCTAATGAGGTATGCAAACCAACCAGCAGCAGCAACACGACACGCCACAACCCTGACCAGACTGTTCCAAAAAATCCCAACCCCGACGAGGCCATTCCAAAAACCCAGACCTTTAAGAGACTGTTCCAAAAACTCAGACAAAACTGTTCCAAGAAACCCCAACATGACTGTCCCAAAAAACCCTAAGCCCGACAACACCGTTCCAAAAATCCAGATGAGACCATTCCAAAAAACCCCAGCACCAATGAGTCTGTTCCAAAAAACCCAGACGTGACCACTCCAAAAAACCCCAACCCCGACTGTTCCAAAAACCCAGATGAGCCCATTCCAAAAAAAAATCCCAGCACCAATGAGACTGTTCTAAAAACCACCAACCCCAACAAGACAGTTTCAAAAAATGCCCCAAACCCAGGCAAGACCTTTCCAAGATACCTCAAACCCCGATGAGACCATTCCAAGAAACCACGAGCCTGATGAGGCCCAACGAGACACTTCCAAAAAACCCAGATGAGACTATTCCAAGAAATCCAGAGGAGATGTTCCAAAAACCATGAGTCCAGTAAGACTGCTCCAAAAAACCCAAACCCCGATGAGACCATTCCAAAAAACCACGAGCCTGAGGATAAAAATGGAGGCAGTATGTGAGGATGCTCTCTATGGTAGAGCAGTAAAAAGACACAATCAATCTCTGGTTGATGTTATTTTTCCTCAGGATTCTCAGAAAGTGGAGTTTGTTTATTTGTTTATTTATTAGGATCCCCATCAGCTGCAGCTACTCTTCCTGGGGTCCACACAAAACAACAACCAAAATATACTAAAATGCATTATATATATATATATATATATATATATATATATATATATATATATATATATATATATATATATATAATACAGGAAAAAGGAATATAAAGGAAAAAATAAAATAAAATCAGCTTCCAGTCACATTAATCATTACATCTGGTCAATCAATACATACAAGAAACTTGTCTGAAAAAGAAAAAAAAAAAACGGATTGCTCACTCCGTCAGTAAATACGGCTGCAGAAGTTCCCTAAATGAACATTCATTTGCAATAATTTTAATACATTCCGGCAATGAATTCCATTCCTACATACCCCTGAATATGACAGTGTTTTTTTTTTATGGCATTAGTCCGGGACACAGGTAACGTAAAATTTCCCACCACAGCATGTCTCATTTATGTATCTATGATTTTCTGAACTGAAGGAGAAATTCCTGAACAAAATACGAGGTAACTTAGTGACAATAATCTTTCTAGTAAAAATAATCAGTGAATATATTTATTAATATAATTAATTAATTAATTAATTAATTAATATATATAATTAATATATTTATTAATCATTTCACCAGAAGCATTTGACCAAACTGCTGGGCAATAATCCAGGTATGCTAGTAATAATGATTTGATAGCGTAATTTAATGTAGTACAACTTAAAAACCTTGCATGTCTCCTCATAATCAATATACCCCTGCTTATTTTTGCAAAAATATTTGTATGTTTTTCCATGATAATTTAGAATCTACCATTACACCCAGCAGCTTAGTCTCCTGTACCTGATTTATTCTCATATTATTAATTCTAATGTTTAATACAGGATTTTTCATAATAACACGACTAGAGCCAATAATCATACAGTTACTCTTTGCTATATTTAACACTAGCTTATTGGGTGTAACCCAGTCAACTACCTTAAGGAGTTCCATGTGTAAGACAGTTTCTAAATTATTGGGTGAGCAAGCATGCTGATGCATAAATGGTAGAATCATCTGCATACATCACAATATTAACTTTATCAAAAATACATGGTAAATCATTTGTGAAAACAGTAAATAATAATCGGCCGAGACAACTCCCTTGTGGCACACCACACACTACACTCCTGGTGCCAGAAAAGCTGCCATTACTAAACACTGTCTGTGTTCTGTTGGATAAGTAGCTATAAAACCAGGTAAGAGCTGATAGCTCAAAACCGTAACCAGCGAGTTTTTCAGGTGACCACTGTGGTGTCATCCACATACTTAATAAAGGTGTTGCTGATGTGGACGGGGTGCAGTCAGAGGTGCAGAGGGTGAAGAGCAGTGGGCTCAGCACACAGCTTTGAGGGGACCCAGTGCTGAGTGTGAGAGCTGTGGATATGTGGGAGGCAATCCTGACTCTCTGTGAGCCATCTGACAGAAAGTCCTTAATCCAAAGACATGTGGCATGAGGTAGACTGAGGTTCAGCAGCTTCCTCACGAGGCCGTGGGGGAGGATGGTTTTGAATGCTGAACTATAATCCACAAACAGAAGATGGACATAATTACCCAGTTGGTCCAGGTCGGTCAGCGTGCTGTGGAGGGCAGCGGTCATGCCGTCCTCCATTGACCTGTTGACCTTGTAAGTGAATTGGTTTGGGTCTGAAGTGGGGGTTAGGAATGACATGATGTGACTTCTAACCAGTTTTTCAAAACCCTTCATCACCATCAGTGTGAGTGCAGCAGGCCAGTCGTCACTGATGCTGGTTATGGGGGTTTCTTGGGTTGTGGAACGATGGAGGTCTTCAGGCGTGACGGGACAGCAGACTGTGTCAGGGACAGGTTGAAGATTTTGGTGAAAATCCCGGCAAGCTGGTCTACACAGTCTGTCAGCACACATCCTGAGATGCCATCTAGGCTCGTTGCTTTGTGTGGGTTGACCCCCCCCCCCCCGGGTGCACCTCACCTCGTGCTCCCCCACCGTGAAGTTGCTCCCGGCCGCTGGCGGTGATGTGGCTGCTTCTGGTGTCACAGTCTTGAAGCAAACGAAGAGATTTAACTCTTCTGCCAACGCGGCGTCACCTTCAGCAGCTCTGATGGTGGGTTTGTAGCTGGTGAGGTGCTGGACCTCCGTCCACGCCTGCCCGCTGTTGTTGGTGTCCAGGTGGTCATGGATCCTCCTCCTCCTGAAGTCCTCCTTGGTCTTCCTGATGCCTCTCTTCGGTTTGGCGCTGGCTGTGCTGTAGAGAGCCCTATAGTTTCTCTCCTTCAGCAGCTGCTTCACCTCCCTGGTCATCCAGGGTTCTGACCCGGATGTGTTTCTGCACTGTGAGTGAATCTACATAGTTCTTAATGTAACACAGCACAGTGTCTGTAAACACGTCTAGGTCCTCATCCTCAAAGACGTCCCAGTCGGTGCTGTTGAAGCCATCCGCCCCGTCTGGCTGTGTTTTCAGCGCCCTAATTGTGGTGGAGGTGGATTTCTGGAGGTGGGTATATGCAGATGGTCTGACTGTCCTATATGTGAAGCAGACCCTGTAGAGTCACTTAATGTTGATGTAAATCTTGTCCAGTGTATTTGCTCCTCTTGTGGCACATTTGACATGTTGATGAAGTCTGGGGAACACTGATTTTAATCCCACATGATTAAAACATTTACATTTGATTTGTTCTCACCTGTTTTCGGGCTTCCTCTGTTTCCGTTGTGGTCACACTTGTCAATGATGACTTCATTTGTTATATAAACCCTCACCAGTTCTGGTTTCTCTCCATCTCACTGATCCTTGTCTCTGGTAATTTTTTGTGGTCTCCTTGCCATGTTGTTTTTGTCTGTGATTATTCTTCTCATGTTATTCTGTTTTTGGACTTTTTCTTGTGGATTTAGTCACCTGTTGGAATTGGTGTGTGAATAAACCATGTCGTTTTTGTCACATACTCCCTGCATCCTGGGGTTCTAATCAGCCTGTTTGTGATCTGTACGTAACACCACGTCCTTAAATCCAAACCTCACGACACGACACCTCACGACAAATTCACAACCACCTGAATGATAAAGGGCAACGTCAGAGTTCACTCAGCCGTGCGTGCAGCTTTAAATGAATTTCAATGGGATGATGATGTCAATGGGATGTTTGGCGTGAGGACGCTGGCGCGTTTTTGGCTGCCGCTTCTCACTCTCCTACCAAACATTTTTCGATTTTAATGATTTCTCGGCTAGATTTTACAACTATAACCATCCTGCATCAGAACAACCCCGGGGCTGTGTATGTGCTGTCTGGTCACTCACCATCTTTTGGCTGGAGAACTGCCGAAGGACTGTTAGGAGTAGCCATCACCGCTGCCCTTCCATCCATCTCCACTGCTGCTCGTCGGGGGTGGAGATCTGGGCAAATTGTCCATCTGTCCGGTGCGGTTAGCCCTAGCTGGCTAGGACCGCTGCCCTCCGACCTGAACAGGTAGCCGACCAACACGGCCTCTGAGTTAGCTGGCTAGCTGGCTTGCTGCTGGCTACGCTAGCTCTCCTCGGCTCCGGCCCCCGATGGCCCCAAGTGAGCCGGCACTTTCATCTGCCACAATCTGGCTGTTGATCCTGCTCCACCATCTCTCCCTTTGCCAGCCACTGTCAACAACATCCAGCTCCAGCACCTGCCTCTTTACAACCCCGGCCATGTCACTTTGCTACATGCCGACGCAACTCCGACAGTTTGTTCCTAAACTGCCTCCCCCCACCCAGCTCCTTGCCACACTCCGTAAATTTGGACTTCTTCGCCGACTCCGTTACAATCACCGAGGCTGTCACCGTAAGTTTACATACTTCTCCACTGCAGAAAATTCAATTCCAGCACTATGGACTCAGCACAGCTCACACACCGGACCCCACACTTCCTCACCGCGTCATCACAACAATACACGTCATCCGAACACATCCTCCGTGAACTTTTTCAGCCTCCGTCAAATCCCTACTTCCGCCCCACCTACTTCACAACAAAAGCCACTAAGAATCGCCCTCTTCAACACAAGATCACTCAACAATAAAAGCCTCATATTAAATGATTTCATCACTTATAAACAACTTGACCTTCTGTGCTTTAATGAAACATGGCAAAAACCCCAGGACTATTTTTCACTCAGCCAAACCACCCCTTCCGGATATTCCTACTTTGACAAACCACACACTGAGGGCAGGGGGGGAGGCATTGCTGCTATTTTATATCAAGATCTCCAACCTCGCGCACTCTCCATCCCTGCTGCCCCATCTTTTGAACATCTGGCCTTCAAACTACCCGGACCTAAACCACTCATCACTGCAATCATTTACCGCTCCCCCCAAACCCAACCCATCTTTTCTATCAGATCTTTCTGATTTTATCACCTCACTTTTCTCAATTTCATCGACTGTTCTACTCCTCGGTGACTTCAACCTCCATATCGACTCTCTGGACTACAAAAATGCAATACACTTTCTGGACCTACTCAACTGCTCTAATTTCACCCAACACATCAACTTCCCAACCCATAACCATGGACATATCCTCGACCTGGTTTGTTCCACTGGCCTACACATCCATAACATCTCCAGCTTGGACGTCTCCATATCTGATCATCTGGCCATCACATGATCAGCTGCCTTTCTCTGGCGTTCAGCTGAGAGGCGCCTGTTTAGGCCTCTACTGGTGGTTGGCTCTCACTGCGGTATTGTATCACTTCCTGTTCCGGAGCACAGCGGTGTTTTTCTGTATCTGTTAGCTGTTTACTCTGCGCAGTTAGATTGATCTAGTTATCTAGATTACGATTTGTTTCCCAGTGTAATCTTTACGTGCCTTAACTAAAGCACTCCTTCTGCTGAATCACCTCTAAATTATTTACACATTATTCACTTTGCGTGTTTTTAGGAATCCGCTAGCTTAGCGTAGCTACTAGCTCTTAGCCGATTTAGCATGGCGGCTTCTCCTGTCTCTCCCGCACTTTTCTGCTCTGGGTGTGAAATGTTTAGTTATTCCTCGGCCTCCTTTAGCAGTAACGGTACTTGTAATAAGTGTAGCTTATTCGTAGCTTTGGAGGCCAGGCTGGGCGAATTGGAGACTCGGCTCCGCACCGTGGAAAATTCTACAGTTAGCCAGGCCCCTGTAGTCGGTGCAGACCAAGGTAGCTTAACCGCCGTTAGTTCCCCCCTGGCAGATCCCGAGCAGCCGGGAAAGCAGGCTGACTGGGTGACTGTGAGGAGGAAGCGTAGCCCTAAACAGAAGCCCCGTGTACACCGCCAACCCGTTCACATCTCTAACCGTTTTTCCCCACTCGACGACACACCCGCCGAGGATCAAACTCTGGTTATTGGCGACTCTGTTTTGAGAAATGTGAAGTTAGCGACACCAGCAACCATAGTCAATTGTCTTCCGGGGGCCAGAGCAGGCGACATTGAAGGAAATTTGAAACTGCTGGCTAAGGCTAAGCGTAAATTTGGTAAGATTGTAATTCACGTCGGCAGTAATGACACCCGGTTACGCCAATCGGAGGTCACTAAAATTAACATTAAATCGGTGTGTAACTTTGCAAAAACAATGTCGGACTCTGTAGTTTTCTCTGGGCCCCTCCCCAATCAGACCGGGAGTGACATGTTTAGCCGCATGTTCTCCTTGAATTGCTGGCTGTCTGAGTGGTGTCCAAAAAATGAGGTGGGCTTCATAGATAATTGGCAAAGCTTCTGGGGAAAACCTGGTCTTGTTAGGAGAGACGGCATCCATCCCACTTTGGATGGAGCAGCTCTCATTTCTAGAAATCTGGCCAATTTTCTTAAATCCTCCAAACCGTGACTATCCAGGGTTGGGACCAGGAAGCAGAGTTGTAGTCTTACACACCTCTCTGCAGCTTCTCTCCCCCTGCCATCCCCTCATTACCCCATCCCCGTAGAGACGGTGCCTGCTCCCAGACTACCAATAACCAGCAAAAATCTATTTAATCATAAAAATTCAAAAAGAAAAAATAATATAGCACCTTCAACTGCACCACAGACTAAAACAGTTAAATGTGGTCTATTAAACATTAGGTCTCTCTCTTCTAAGTCCCTGTTGGTAAATGATATAATAATTGATCAACATATTGATTTATTCTGCCTAACAGAAACCTGGTTACAGCAGGATGAATATGTTAGTTTAAATGAGTCAACACCCCCGAGTCACACTAACTGTCAGAATGCTCGTAGCACGGGCCGGGGCGGAGGATTAGCAGCAATCTTCCATTCCAGCTTATTAATTAATCAAAAACCCAGACAGAGCTTTAATTCATTTGAAAGCTTGTCTCTTAGTCTTGTCCATCCAAATTGGAAGTCCCAAAAACCAGTTTTATTTGTTATTATCTATCGTCCACCTGGTCGTTACTGTGAGTTTCTCTGTGAATTTTCAGACCTTTTGTCTGACTTAGTGCTTAGCTCAGATAAGATAATTATAGTGGGCGATTTTAACATCCACACAGATGCTGAGAATGACAGCCTCAACACTGCATTTAATCTATTATTAGACTCTATTGGCTTTGCTCAAAAAGTAAATGAGTCCACCCACCACTTTAATCATATCTTAGATCTTGTTCTGACTTATGGTATGGAAATAGAAGACTTAACAGTATTCCCTGAAAACTCCCTTCTGTCTGATCATTTCTTAATAACATTTACATTTACTCTGATGGACTACCCAGCAGTAGGAAATAAGTTTCATTACACTAGAAGTCTTTCAGAAAGCGCTGTAACTAGGTTTAAGGATATGATTCCTTCTTTATGTTCTCTAATGCCATATAACAACACAGTGCAGAGTAGCTACCTAAACTCTGTAAGGGAGATAGAGTATCTTGTCAATAGTTTTACATCCTCATTGAAGACAACTTTGGATGCTGTAGCTCCTCTGAAAAAGAGAGCTTTAAATCAGAAGTGTCTGACTCCGTGGTATAACTCACAAACTCGTAGCTTAAAGCAGATAACCCGTAAGTTGGAGAGGAAATGGCGTCTCACTAATTTAGAAGATCTTCACTTAGCCTGGAAAAAGAGTCTGTTGCTCTATAAAAAAGCCCTCCGTAAAGCTAGGACATCTTTCTACTCATCACTAATTGAAGAAAATAAGAACAACCCCAGTTTCTTTTCAGCACTGTAGCCAGGCTGACAAAGAGTCGGAGCTCTATTGAGCTGAGTATTCCATTAACTTTAACTAGTAATGACTTCATGACTTTCTTTGCTAACAAAATTTTAACTATTAGAGAAAAAATTACTCATAACCATCCCAAAGACGTATCGTTATCTTTGGCTGCTTTCAGTGATGCCAGTATTTGGTTAGACTCTTTCTCTCCGATTGTTCTGTCTGAGTTATTTTCATTAGTTACTTCATCCAAACCATCAACATGTTTATTAGACCCCATTCCTACCAGGCTGCTCAAGGAAGCCCTACCATTATTTAATGCTTCGATCTTAAATATGATCAATCTATCTTTGTTAGTTGGCTATGTACCACAGGCTTTTAAGGTGGCAGTAATTAAACCATTACTTAAAAAGCCATCACTTGACCCAGCTATCTTAGCTAATTATAGGCCAATCTCCAACCTTCCTTTTCTCTCAAAAATTCTTGAAAGGGTAGTTGTAAAACAGCTAAGTGATCATCTGCAGAGGAATGGTCTATTTGAAGAGTTTCAGTCAGGTTTTAGAATTCATCATAGTACAGAAACAGCATTAGTGAAGGTTACAAATGATCTTCTTATGGCCTCGGACAGTGGACTCATCTCTGTGCTTGTTCTGTTAGACCTCAGTGCTGCTTTTGATACTGTTGACCATAAAATTTTATTACAGAGATTAGAGCATGCCATAGGTATTAAAGGCACTGCGCTGCGGTGGTTTGAATCATATTTGTCTAATAGATTACAATTTGTTCATGTAAATGGGGAATCTTCTTCACAGACTAAAGTTAATTATGGAGTTCCACAAGGTTCTGTGCTAGGACCAATTTTATTCACTTTATATATGCTTCCCTTAGGCAGTATTATTAGACGGTATTGCTTAAATTTTCATTGTTACGCAGATGATACCCAGCTTTATCTATCCATGAAGCCAGAGGACACACACCAATTAGCTAAACTGCAGGATTGTCTTACAGACATAAAGACATGGATGACCTCTAATTTCCTGCTTTTAAACTCAGATAAAACTGAAGTTATTGTACTTGGCCCCACAGATCTTAGAAACATGGTGTCTAACCAGATCCTTACTCTGGATGGCATTACCCTGACCTCTAGTAATACTGTGAGAAATCTTGGAGTCATTTTTGATCAGGATATGTCATTCAAAGCGCATATTAAACAAATATGTAGGACTGCTTTTTTGCATTTACGCAATATCTCTGAAATCAGAAAGGTCTTGTCTCAGAGTGATGCTGAAAAACTAATTCATGCATTTATTTCCTCTAGGCTGGACTATTGTAATTCATTATTATCAGGTTGTCCTAAAAGTTCCCTAAAAAGCCTTCAGTTAATTCAAAATGCTGCAGCTAGAGTACTGACGGGGACTAGAAGGAGAGAGCATATCTCACCCATATTGGCCTCTCTTCATTGGCTTCCTGTTAATTCTAGAATAGAATTTAAAATTCTTCTTACTTATAAGGTTTTGAATAATCAGGTCCCATCTTATCTTAGGGACCTCATAGTACCATATCACCCCAATAGAGCGCTTCGCTCTCAGACTGCAGGCTTACTTGTAGTTCCTAGGGTTTGTAAGAGTAGAATGGGAGGCAGAGCCTTCAGCTTTCAGGCTCCTCTCCTGTGGAACCAGCTCCCAATTCAGATCAGGGAGACAGACACCCTCTCTACTTTTAAGATTAGGCTTAAAACTTTCCTTTTTGCTAAAGCTTATAGTTAGGGCTGGATCAGGTGACCCTGAACCATCCCTTAGTTATGCTGCTATAGACGTAGACTGCTGGGGGGTTCCCATGATGCACTGAGTGTTTCTTTCTCTTTTTGCTCTGTATGCACCACTCTGCATTTAATCATTAGTGATCGATCTCTGCTCCCCTCCACAGCATGTCTTTTTCCTGGTTTTCTCCCTCAGCCCCAACCAGTCCCAGCAGAAGACTGCCCCTCCCTGAGCCTGGTTCTGCTGGAGGTTTCTTCCTGTTAAAAGGGAGTTTTTCCTTCCCACTGTAGCCAAGTGCTTGCTCACAGGGGGTTGTTTTGACCGTTGGGGTTTTACATAATTATTGTATGGCCTTGCCTTACAATATAAAGCGCCTTGGGGCAACTGTTTGTTGTGATTTGGCGCTATATAAAAAAAATTGATTGATTGATTGATTGATTTGACATCAACATTCCCGCCCCCAAACCAAAACTAAGCCGCAAAATTACCTTTCGCAACCTTAAATCTGTCTGCCCTGTCAATCTCTCCACCTGTATAGCTAACACTCTTTCCAGTCTCACCCCTCCTCCACATCCAACCCCCATGGACCTGGTCAATATCTACAACAACATTCTTTCTACCTCCCTCAATAAACTGGCACCTCTGAAGCCCAAAACAGTCACCTTCACTCACTCTGCTCTCTGGTTCACCCCGGAACTCCACAATCTCAAAAACCAACTCAGACAACGAGAACGACTTTGCAAAAAAAACGGCCTCACAGTCCACGCCCAAGCCTACAAAGACCATATGCTGCACTACAAATTAGCACTCAACAAAGCCCGTTCTGCTTATTACTCCGGCATCATTTACTCCTCCAACCCATGCTCCCTGTTCTCCACAATAAACAAACTAGTCAAACCTCATGACAATATTTCATCCACTTTCACCCCGGAAAAATGTGACCACCTCATGTCATTTTTTTACTTTAAAGATAGACACCATCCACAATCAGCTTGCATCCTTCAATGCCATCACCCAGGTCCCAGAACCCACATTTACCGCGCCCCCCCCCGTTCACCGGTTTTCACATTTCTCACACATAACTACAGCACACCTTTCCAAAATACTCTCAGCCATGAAGTCATCCACCTCCCCCCTGGATCCCATGCCATCTGATCTCGTCAAAGCCTGCCTCACCCCCCTCGCTCCACTCATCACTGACACCATCAACTCCTCTCTTACCTCTGGCATGGTCCCCTCACCACTTAAGCTCGCTGCCATCATTCCTCTCTTAAAAAAAAAAAAACCTGGCCTCGACACTGATGACGCCAATAATTTCAGACCCATCTCCAACCTCACATTCCTCTCAAAATTATTGGAAAGAGCTGTCGCAACACAACTAAATACACATCTCCTCACCAGCGACTCAGTTAAATGAATCCACAGGGTGTCTGGGTGGGGGTGTTCACCGAGCGACTGTGTGTTGTGGTCACTGGTTTTCTGGTTTCTGCAGAAACCGTACGTGTGTAAGATCCTGGGCTGCACCAAGTGTTACACGGACCCGAGCTCTCTGAGGAAGCACGTCAAAACTGTCCACGGCCCCGAAGCCCACGTCACCAAAAAGCAGCGTGCTGACGTGCTGCCCCGCCCACAGGCACCCCGCGAGAATGGAGAGAACGAGACAAACCCAAACAGGAGCCGCAGAGAAAACAAGATGTCAGAGATGCATGGCTCCCCCAGAGGCAGGGAGGACTATCTGCACATCAACTCCATCAAGACAGAAAGTCCTGTGGTAAGACACGCCCATCAGCACGCCCTCCCATGTTACCCTCCTGACTCACATCTTAACAAGTCGAGTTACCTGGTCAGAGACTCCCTGCTAGTTAACTCTTAACACTGAGGTTAACACCATGAAGGTGGATTCTGACTGGATGTAAATTCTAATCTGAGATTAGCCAGCGGGTGACGAGTTCACGCTGAACCCGTTTGGTCATAGTGCTAAATTAATTTCACTTTGCTGAGTTATTTACGTTTTTTACTTGATGCATTTGTTTTATGTCTTTTTTCCGTGTTATTAACCCTGGCAGTCACTCAGTGGAACTGGATCAGATTAGCCAGACTGGGTTTGAGACATTTTGAACATGTTTGTCCACTGTGTCCTCTTCCACAAGCTAGGCTAAAAATGTGCTTCAAATTAAAAGTATTTTAACATCACACCAGCTGCACTAACAACACAATAAGGGGTTTTATGGTGAAAGGGTATTTTCAGGCCAACAGGAGCCACAGTGTGAAATACTGAACGTCCACAGACAGAGAGCGCTGTAGTGCACCGTGGCAGTCTCACTGGGGTACAGTTTCAGCGTCGTTAACGGCGATGCTGCTTCGTTATGCTTCTGACCGGCCCCGTTTTTTTCTTTTTCCAACTTCCTGTCCTAAGTCTGTCTTTTTGTTTGTTTGTTTGTTTGTTTTTTGTTTTTTTATTACGAGGTCTTTCAATAAAGTATAGGTCCTTTTTATTTTTTTCAAAAACTATATGGATTTCATTCATATGTTTTTACGTCAGACATGCTTGAACCCTCGTGCGCATGCGTGAGTTTTTCCACGCCTGTCGGTGACGTCATTCGCTTGTGAGCACTCCTTGTGGGAGGAGTCGTCCAGCCCCTCGTCGGAATTCCTTTGTCTGAGAAGTTGCTGAGAGACTGGCGCTTTGTTTGATCAAAATTTTCTCTAAACCTGTGAGACACATCGAAGTGGACACGGTTCGAAAAATTAAGCTGGTTTTCAGTGAAAATTTTAACGGCTGATGAGAGATTTTGAGGTGATTCTGTCGCTTTAAGGACTTCCCACGGAGTGAGACGTCGCTCAGCGCTCTCAGCCGCCGTCGTCAGCCTGTTTCAAGCTGAAAACCTCCACATTTCAGGCTCTATTGATCCAGGACGTCGTGAGAGAACAGAGAAGTTTCAGAAGAAGTCAGTTTCAGCATTTTATCCGGATATTCCACTGTTAAAGGAGATTTTTTTAATGAAAGACGTGCGGACAGGTCCGCGCGTCGGGACGCAGCCGGCGCGGTGCGGCGGCACACGAAAAACACCTCCGTGTTGATAACCATTTGTAAAATCCAGGCGGCTTTTGATGGCTTTCAGTGGAGTGAGTATATGAGAAATTGTTTAACAGCTGGACATGTTCCAACTTGTCCTTAAGGCTTCCAACGGAGGTGTTTTTCCTGTGGCGGAGCATCGCGGCGGCTGCGAGCCGATGCTGCAATCCCTCTGCACGTCTTTCATTAAAAAAATCTCCTTTAACAGTGGAATATCCAGATAAAATGCTGAAACCGACTTCTTCTGAAACTTCTCTGTTCTCTCACGACGTCCTGGATCAATAGAGCCTGAAATGTGGAGGTTTTCAGCTTGAAACAGGCTGACGACGGCGCCTGAGAGCGCTGCACGACGTCTCGCACTGTGGGAAGTCCTTAAAGCGACAGTATCACCTCAAAATCTCTCATCAGCCGTTAAAATCTTCACTGAAAACCAGCTGAATTTTTCGAACCGTGTCCACTTCGATGTGTCTCACAGGTTTAGAAAAAATTTTGATCAAACAAAGCGCCAGTCTCTCAGCAACTTCTCAGACAAAGGAATTCCGACAAGGGGCTGGACGACTCCTCCCACAAGGAGTGCTCACAGGTCGAATGACGTCACCGACAGGCGTGGAAAAACTCACGCATGCGCACGAGGGTTCAAGCATGTCTGACGTAAAAACATATGAATGAAATCCATATAGTTTTTTAAAAAAAAGTAAAAAGGACCTATACTTTATTGACAGACCTCGTATAACAACCATTAAAGTTTACAGGCTTATAACACTTTCACATTAATCTGAGCTGCCATTTGTAAAAACAAAAAGAAATGATGATGGAAAAAAAAAATCAGCCAACAACACTAAGGTGCCACCGGGGTAAAACACAAATCTACCATGTTGTCATGAAGTCATAATGTGTTCTTAAGTCAGCCTTTTTTATAACTTCCTCTCCTTGTGTCTGTCTTTTTTCTAACTTCCTCTCCTTGTGTCTGTCTTTTTTCTAACTTCCCGTCCTTGTGTTTTTTTTTTTCTAGCTTCCCGTCCTTGTGTCTGTCTTTTTTTCTAACTTCCCGTCCTTGTGTCTGTCTTTTTTTCTAACTTCCTGTCCTTGTGTCTGTCTTTTTCTAACTTCCTCTCCTTGTGTCTGTCTTTTTTCTAACTTCCCGTCCTTGTGTCTGTCTTTTTTCTAGCTTCCCGTCCTTGTGTCTGTCTTTTTTTCTAACTTCCCGTCCTTGTGTCTGTCTTTTTTTTCTAACTTCCCGTCCTTGTGTCTGTCTTTTTTCTAACTTCCCGTCCTTGTGTCTGTCTTTTTTCTAGCTTCCCGTCCTTGTGTCTGTCTTTTTTTCTAACTTCCTGTCATAAGTCAGCCTTTTTTCTAACTTCCTCTCCGTGTCTGTCTTTTTTCTAACTTCCCGTCCTTGTGTCTGTCTTTTTTCTAACTTCCTCTCCTTGTTTCTGTCTTTTTTCTAACTTCCCGTCCTTGTGTCTGTCTTTTTTCTAGCTTCCCGTCCTTGTGTCTGTCTTTTTTTCTAACTTCCTGTCCTTGTGTCTGTCTTTTTCTAACTTCCCGTCCTTGTGTCTGTCTTTTTTCTAACTTCCTGTCCTTGTGTCTGTCTTTCTTCTAACTTCCTGTCCTTGTGTCTGTCTTTTTTCTAACTTTCTCTCCTTGTTTCTGTCTTTTTCTAACTTCCTGTCCTTGTGTCTGTCTTTTTTCTAACTTCCTGTCCTTGTGTCTGTCTTTTTTCTAACTTCCTCTCCTTGTTTCTGTCTTTTTTCTAACTTCCCGTCCTTGTGTCTCTTTTTTCTAACTTCCCTTCCTTGTGTCTCTTTTTTCTAACTTCCCTTCCTTGTGTCTGTCTTTTTTCTAACTTCCCGTCCTTGTGTCTCTTTTTTCTAACTTCCCGTCCTTGTTTCTGTCTTTTTCTAACTTCCTGTCCTTGTGTCTGTCTTTTATATAACTTCCTGTCCTTGTGTCTGTCTTTTTTCTAACTTCCTGTCCTTGTGTCTGTCTTTTTTCTAACTTCCTCTGTGGACAGACGCTGCTGAGGTGAGAACAGCTACGTTTTTGTTGTTTCATATTTAGTTCTCATTCAGAATCATCCTCTTTTTCCAGAAATCACAATTTATCAACTTGTAACAACTTTTTACAGAAACAATGTTTTAATTTTTTAACTCTGTCTTCAAATCACAACACATCTTCATGTTATCATCAGCAGCAGCAGCAGCACACAAAGATAAACTGATTTTAATTAATGTTCTAATTTAAACCAGGTAAGTTTTGTTTTATTGCGAATGTCAAACAGATCAAATGGTTTAAACTGGATGTGAAACTATATTTAGCCATTTTCATTTGGTTCAACTTCTTTAAACTGGTTCAGAAGTTTTAAGACTGAATGTTTGACACCATAATTATATTTTATACTGATGAAACAATTTCAGTTCAATTTATAGTGCGACAACTCACAACAATGTTGTCAAAAGGTGCCTCACATTAAAAACAGTTTAAAAAAAATAAAAAAATTAAAAGATTAAAAAGCACAGTTTAAAAGACAATTAAATAAAATAAAATAAAAGGCAAATAGCACAATAAAAATTGCAATAACATAAAATGCTACTCATAAGCATGGGAGGACAAGTGCATTTTGAGCCTAGACTTAAAAGTGTCCACAGAATCAGACTACCTCACTGACACAGGGAGAGTGTTCCACAGAACAGGGGCACGATAAGAGAAAGCTCTTTCACCCGCCAGTTTTTCTTCACCCCAGGAACGTGAAGTAGTCCTGTATCCTGTGAACGCAGAGCCCGGGCCGGTACGTAGGGTTTAATTAGGTCAGTTAAGTAGGGAGGTGCCAGTCTGTGAATAATTTAATAAGTTAGCCGCAGAACCTTAAAATCTGATCTCACTGGGACAGGAAGCCAGTGAAGAGATGCCAAAATGGGTGTAATGTTGTCAAACTTTCTGCTTTGTGTTAAAAGTCTGGCAGCAGCATTTTGAACCAATTGGAGACCCCTAATGCTGGACTGCGGTAAACCAGAAAATAGAACTGTGACTACGTTTACATGCCATTAATATTCGGGATAAGGTCAATATTCCGGTTTCTGAATCATTAGGAATAACCCGTTTACATGCTTAAGCAGACAGTTACTCCTGTATACATGGTCATTGGTGTCATGTGGAATATCTCCATATAAACAGCGACGCACGTCTTCCACCGGTGCTTGATTTGGTCTGCCGTTCGTGCAAATCCTGCTTCGCGTAACTTTTCGGCCACCTTGTAAATGTCGCTATCTCGTTACTTTCTATATTATATTATATTCATGTATTTCACGATACTAATGAAGTACAGTGGTCCCTCATTTATCACGGGAGTTATGTTCTAAAAATAACCTGCAATAGGCAAAATCCGCGAAGTAGTCAGCGTTAGTTTTTACAATTATTATAGATGTTTTAAGGCTGTAAAACCCCTCACTACACACTTTATACATTTTTCTCAAACAGGCATTAACATTTTCTCACTTTTCTCTCTTGTGTAAACACTCTCTTTTTTCTTCTGGGCGAGAAGATTATAAACAGACACACGCAGAACACAATGCGCATGCTCTCCCTTCACTCACTGCCTCCAGGGGTACGGATGCGGGACCCACAAAGAATCCAAGTCATGGCCCCGGAGCTCTGCGGCTGCAGTTACAGAGACCCTGCAGCGCTGTGGATTTTTCCGCAAATGCTGGAGCGCTCCGCATCAAAACAGTGAGCATAGTCTCTGGACCTGTTGCCAGAGTTGGCGCAGCTCCACACAGCAGAGAGAGGGGCGGTGTGAGTGGCCCGCTGTGGCGTTTACCAAGCCCACAGACTCAGTAAGCGCATCGGAGGCAGTGAGAGCAATCGCAGTGATGCCGACCGGTGCCACGACCGGCCCGCCTGATAAGGATGCAGAACACAATGTGCTGTTTACATCTGCTTCTGTGGTGTCTGGTGGGTTGTTGCCGTACTCAAAAGACCAAGATTCCTTGCAGATAGGACATGCGCAGAACACAAAATAATGTTCTTTTCTATGGGGATATCCCGATGCGCGTTTATATGACCTGATATTCGGGTTAGAAAAGGAGTAACCCAGGGGTCTTATTCGGGTTTTTAAAAACTGGAATATGAGCATATTTGGGTTTTTGTGGGTGTTTACATGGCTGTGCGCAACCGGGTTATTGCTAATGTTCCGGTTATGAAAGGGTTATTGGCTGCATGTAAACGTAGTCATTGCAGTAGTCCAATCTAGAAGAGATAAACACATGGATCAGGGTCTCAGCATCAGCCATAAACAGGATGGGAGGAATCTTCACTATATTTCACAGGTGGAAGAAAGCAGTCCATAATATACTCAACAAAAATATAAACGCAACACTTTTGGTTTTGCTCCCATTTTGTATGAGATGAACTCAAAGATCTAAAACTTTTTCCACATACATAATATCACCATTTCCCTCAAATATTGTTCACAAACCAGTCTAAATCTGTGATAGTGAGCACTTCTTCTTTGCTGAGATAATCCATCCCACCTCACAGGTGTGCCATATCAAGATGCTGATTAGACACCATGATTAGTGCACAGGTGTGCCTTAGACTGCCCACAATAAAAGGCCACTCTGAAAGGTGCAGTTTTGTTTTATTGGGGGGGATACCAGTCAGTATCTGGTGTGACCACCATTTGCCTCATGCAGTGCAACACATCTCCTTCACATAGAGTTGATCAGGTTTTCAATTGTGGCCTGTGGAATGTTGGTCCACTCCTCTTCAATGGCTGTGCGAAGTTGCTGGATATTGGCAGGAACTGGTACACGCTGTCTTATACGCCGGTCCAGAGCATCCCAAACATGCTCAATGGGTGACATGTCCGGTGAGTATGCCGGCCATGCAAGAACTGGGACATTTTCAGCTTCCAAGAATTGTGTACAGATCCTTGCAACATGGGGCCGTGCATTATCCTGCTGCAACATGAGGTGATGTTCTTGGATGTATGGCACAACAATGGGCCTCAGGATCTCGTCACGGTATCTCTGTGCATTCAAAATGCCATCAATAAAATGCACCTGTGTTCTTCGTCCATAACAGATGCCTGCCCATACCATAACCCCACCGCCACCATGGGCCACTCGATCCACAACATTGACATCAGAAAACCGCTCACCCACACGACGCCACACACGCTGTCTGCCATCTGCCCTGAACAGTGTGAACCGGAATTTATCCCTGAAGAGAACACCTCTCCAACGTGCCAAACACCAGCGAATGTGAGCATTTGCCCACTCAAGTCGGTTACGACGACGAACTGGAGTCAGGTCGAGACCCCGATGAGGACGACGAGCATGCAGATGAGCTTCCCTGAGATGGTTTCTGACAGTTTGTGCAGAAATTCTTTGGTTATGCAAACTGATTGTTTCAGCAGCTGTCCGAGGGGCTGGTCTCAGACGATCTTGGAGGTGAACATGCTGGATGTGGAGGTCCTGGGCTGGTGTGGTTACACGTGGTCTGCGGTTGTGAGGCTGGTTGGATGTACTGCCAAATTCTCTGAAAGGCCTTTGGAGACGGCTTATGGTAGAGAAATGAACATTCAATACATGAGCAACAGCTCTGGTTGACATTCCTGCTGTCAGCATGCCAACTGCACGCTCCCTCAAATCTTGCGACATCTGTGGCATTGTGCTGTGTGATAAAACTGCACCTTTCAGAGTGGCCTTTAATTGTGGGCAGTCTAAGGCACACCTGTGCACTAATCATGGTGTCTAATCAGCATCTTGATATGGCACACCTGTGAGGTGGGATGGATTATCTCAGCAAAGGAGAAGTGCTCACTATCACAGATTTAGACTGGTTTGTGAACAATATTTGAGGGAAATGGTGATATTGTGTATGTGGAAAAAGTTTTAGATCTTTGAGTTCATCTCATACAAAATGGGAGCAAAACCAAAAGTGTTGCGTTTATATTTTTGTTGAGTATATTTCTAATGTGGAGGTCAAAGGACAACATAGGATCAAAAATTCCTCACTTTGTCAGTGTGATGAATAACACACGAGCCTAGGCTGAGTGTTAACTGGTCAAATTGATGCTGATGTCTCACTGGACCAAGAACCATAATTTCACTCTTATCAGAGTTAAAAAAAAAGAGGAAGTTACTAGACAACCAGCTTCTCTCTGATGCAAGGCAATCTGATGCAGTGGTGGGCACAGTTCCGCTAATCTGCTGAATATCAAAGATAATGTTTTCATTATCGATTAGCTTTTCAATAACTTTGAAAACCGTCATCGGACTAATTATCTTCCGATAAGTTTTGGTCCAGTAACTTTTAGACTGCTGTGTGGAGAAAAGATTATGTTGTTTTGCCCCTGTCTTAAAGTAACCCTAATGATGTACTTGTTATTATTACACTGATTGCACAACTTTGTTTTTGTAGCCACTAACGACTGGGAGTGAAGCATGCTGGGGTCATTCTGAACTGGGAGTGAAGAGCTGGGGTTATTATGTTTTTGCAAGAGGAAATACCTTTTTGATGCCTGTTGATTAAAGGAATTATGTGCGCCAGAGAGTTTGAGATGGCCACTCACCCTCCCTTTGCGCACACACTAGAAAAGAGGGGGCAGAGCCATGCTCCGATAGAGTCTGCTGCGGGTTTCGTACGAACGCCCAGCCGGTTGACAAGCGCACTCTACCGAAAGGTGTTGGCTCTCCACCTTAAAGGCGTCACGGTAAGAGAGAAAGAGATATTTTATGCGCTGCAACCACTTGTTTGATGTAACTGCTTTTGTGGGGAATAAATATACGCCTGTTTGTTCTAGCAAAATGCAGTCTGTGTGATCATTTCTGTGTGCCGATCTGACCGAACCTTGTTTCAAAACATTTTTGGCGTTGTCGGCAGGATCCGGTTGCGCTCAGACTACACACAGAAATGTCTTGTTTTAGTAGAAAGGGAAAGAAGGATGCCAAGGAGGCATCTCAACAGGAAGAAGTGGTCCCGGGGTGGGATGGGATCACTTTTAAGGAAATAGGCCAGCTTCTACGGCGACGCGGGGGACGCCCTGGGCCGTGGACTGGAGCGATTCCCACCGCGACTCCGCCAGTTTTATGTGAAATGTTAAAACGGGTGGAGGTTAAAGAGAAAGCTCCGTTGGGAGGTATTCATGAAATGATGTGGATTTGTGCGGAAGGTTGGAAAGAGCGAGTTTTAATGTTAGATACGGTTCGCTCATCAGAATGCGCTAAGTCACAAAAAGTGACAAAATTGGAGCAACAAGTAAAACAGTGGGTCTGTGTGTGAGCATTTCTGTGTGCCGATCTGACCGAACCTTGTTTCAAAACAACTGCTAACATATGTTTGCAGAGGTGGTGAACAAAGCTTTATGCCGCGTTCACACGGAGCACGACATGAGCGACAGCGGCGACATATTGCCAAGTAATCCCTATGGAAGGACGCATTGTGGTGCCAAGCCATGCAACGCAACGCGATGGACGTGAATGAAGCGACGCGAATGAAGCGATTTTGAACGATTGGCGCGTTTGTGGCTCAATATCGCGTCGCGTTATGTTGCCCTCCTCCCCAAGTTGAAAAATCTGAACTTTTTCATCTTGTCGCGCTGTGATGACCAATCAGGGACTGGATATGTAGTGACATGGAGATGTCTGGAGTTTGACTGAGTTGGATGTGAACATGTCCTGTCTCTGGCAGCCAGCCTGTGAGCAGGATTTATGTCTCTTTTGTCCTTTATTTCACAATTATGACAGAGTTTGGGGGAAGAGCGAGGAGCAGCACCATAGCAGCGGCAGTTGACAGTTTTTTTGTTTTTTTTTCACATGCGTGCGCGAGCGAATCGTTCATGAAGATTATTTTATTTATTAACTACACAGATGTATAATAAAACAAATGGTGACTGGTTTATAAACACAATTATGACAGAGAGCGACCAGCAGCACCGCAGCTGTGGCAGTTGACAGTTTTTTTTTTTTTGTTTACATATGCGTGCGTGAACAGGGCAGGAGGTCCTCAAACTGGGTCCTCCAGAGGCATAAGAACCGCTGAAAGCGGCCGTCATCCAGATGCAGCTCCTGCAGCAAATTATGATACTCCCCGAATTGAGAGCGTCTCATGAGGATGTTGTGAACCCTGGGACAGCGCCGCTGGCGATGTTTGTCAGCTTTCTACAACAATTTAGAGCACAGCAACTTGCTCTGTGTGATCAAGGTCCACCGTGTTAATTTGACTGACAAGCGGAGCTGGCGAGTGAAATGGAAGCTCCTCCTATTTGATGATGCACTGGGGCAAATTTTCGCAGCGAAAGCAGAGTGACACACGACGGACACGAATTTGTGGTGCCGCATCCCTCCTGGTGTGAACGCGACTTAACAGTTATTAAGTCTAAAACCAGTTGAATACCTACCTGTTAAATGTTTTGTAGTAGATGTGCAGTTCTATCCTCTGTAAACAGAGGAGAGCTGGTTCCAGGAGAAACCACTCTATACTCTGCAGGCAAAGGAGAAGTGGTCACTTTTGACCCCATTGTGATACACTGGCAATATCACCCAAGTCATCCAGAGGCATAGTTTTAACTTATGGTTAAAATTTTAACCAAACTAATTTAGAACAAGTTATTTAAATTAACGTCACGTCTGAAGTTTTATGAAGTGAAAATATCAGATATATATTTTAGTTTTAAAGTAATGCACTAATTTTGAAGGTTTTAGTGTGGACATGCTGTGCCCAGGTGCATTATGGGTAATCACAGTACATTCACGACAGAAGAAATGCATTAGAGAGGCTCTGATCAGGCTCCACGTGGACCACAGCATTAAACTCTTTGTATATTGTGCCTCAGCAGTGGCGCCCACCTCAATAGCAGGGTGTAGTGGCTGGGTTAAGGCATGCTGGGATATGTTCAACCTGATGTCTTCTATTTTCTTCTCAAAGTAATCCAGGAAATCTTGTGCTGTAAAAGGAGAGCGAACTACAGGTGGTTGTCCATGAATAAGTGTTGCCACCGTGTCAAAGAAGAACTTGGAGTTGTGCTTGTTTTTGTTGATCAAATCAGAGTAGTAGGTCCGCTTTGTAGCCAGTAATGCATGTTTATAGTCTAAGATAGCATCACGCCACGCAAGGTGGAATACTTCTAATTTTGAACAATGCCATTTCCGTTCTAGACCTCTTGCCTTATGCTTGAGGTCACGCAGATAATCATTGAACCAAGGTGACTGTGTTTTGGGGGAGCGCAGTTTTAATAAAGGTGGCGCAATCATGTCAAGTGTAGTTTTGAGCACTGAGTTTAAACTATCCACAAGACTGTCTACTGATTGGGTATTTGCCAAACATGAAGCTAAGACATCAGGTAGTCTAGCTTCGAGTTCAGTCGTAGTTGAGAAGTTGATGCATCGCCGTAGTGATATATAAGGTTGTTGTTCCACTAAACACGGCAGCGAAACTGTAAACTTAATAAGTGAGTAATCAGAGACCACTGATGTAAGTGGCATGATGTCAATATTTGTGACAGAAATACCACGTGCGAGAACCAAATCCAGGGTATTTCACTAATGCACATCAAGTCCTGAATGCATTGCTGAAATCCTAATGCATCCACAATGTCCATAAATGATTTGCAGATGGGATCAGAAGGCTTATTTATATGAATGTTAAAGTCACCAGTGATCAGAATGTTATCTGCACTAGTCGACAAGTTAGAGATGAACGCACCAAATTCATCAGAGTATTCAGAGTGTGGGCCAGGAGGCTTATATACAGTGACCAAGTAATACGGCTGATTTTTATTCTTCTGACCTTGGCAAAATGTAGCATTGTGGGCAAAGCGGAGAATCAGATCTTCAAATGAATTACATTTGTGACCCCCAACAGCTAATAAGCTAAACCTAGATTTATAAATAAGAGCAACACCCCCGACTTGCTTCGCATCACGAGGGACGTGACTAAATGTATATGCTGGTGGGCAGGTTTCATTTAAGGGGAGGACAGTTGTAGGTTTAAGCCAGGTTTCACATAACACAATTATATCTAAGTGACGATCAATAATTAGATCATTAATCAACAATGATTTTGAGGATAGTGATCTTATGTTAATGAGACCCAGACTAAGGACCTCAGTGGGGTTGACAGTTGAACTGTTTGGGTTTAGGGGTGGTTCCAGAGTAGCATATATAAGATGCCTGAAAGTAGGTTTAGGTTTGAGACATTCCACACGAGTTGTAGGGAGCAGACAAGGAAATATTTGATATTGCTGGAACAACCACTGGGCCATCCTCAATTTCAGCATCATCCAATGTAGTAACAGATATTAAGTTTGCAAAGCATATCCCTCTATGATTTTTATGGACACAGGCCACACTCTCAACTTGTTGAATTTCCCTCCCTGGCAGATAAACTGCACTATCACCATAGTGGATTTTCTGCACTATTTTCCCTGCTAAGCTAATGGATTCCACATCCACATTTGTCATAAGCCTTGCAGGGTCTCTAATCACCTGCTCCGTGGTCTCCTGTTAATTCCTAATGTTACCCTCCCTGCTCTATCTATGTGCGCAGACAAGATGGTGGCATCTTCCTTAGTCGGGTGAAAGCCGTCCAGCATCAGCAAGCCACAGCAGCCCAAAAATGAAGGCCAGTTATCAATAAAACTAAAGCCTTGCTGTCTACAAAATTGCGCCAGCCACCTATTCAATGATGTCAGCCTGCTAAATGGCTAGTCATTACCCTGGGAGGGGAGGAGACCAGAGACTATTAATTGATGCCAACACATCTTTCTCACGAGGTCACAAGTCCTCTCTATGTCCATTTTTGTGACCTCTGTCTGTTTCATCCTGACATCATTGGCGCCGTCGTTAATAACTATGTGACTATATCTCATGTCATGTTCCTTAGTCTGTCTTCCCTTCTGCAGTGTCAGCACCCTAAGATGGGAGGTAATGTTGGGAGCTCTGGCCCCAGAAATACATTTAACATCAGCCGGCGTCTGCAACCTGACTTTGCAGGTGATAGAATTCCCTATCACTACGGCCTGGTGTTTTGGCCTGGAGACAGGAGTGGAAATCACCCATGGGCTCAAAGAACTCACATCAGGCATATCCAAGGGGGAGAACCGATTCACAGTTTACAGTGGCGAGTGTGATCAGAGTACCACAATTGTGCACCAAGCCCTATGTGACTTCCTCCGCCTAACCACGGTCTGAAAGCCGTCAACCACAGCCAGTGTTTCTATGCTAATACTAATGGGCACGCTAGCCGGCCCAACACTAACCTCGTCTGGAGTGCCCGTAACATCTGTCTCCACTGAAGTAAGATGCTGTTCTAGCTTATGGACACGGCTCTCTAAAACAGCCACCCTATCTTCCAGCATCATGCAGGATTGCATTACCAAGCTAAGGTGAGCTAACTGCTAATGTATATACTAACCGCTCCTAAGATTCACACAGGAGTAAAATAATGAGCTACATACAATTCACAGCAGTTACACTGAAAACCCTAACAGAATTATTTGACTGGTAATAGTTATAAAAGAAACGATTGCAAAAAAAGTGTAGCTAACCTAGTCCTATTGCAAGCTAACCGCTAATGAAATGCTAATAAGATTCACAACAGGAGAAATTTAGTTCAATAAGATTCACAATAGATGCAGTTAAAAGCTAAAAGAAGTGTTAAACAGAAATAGAAGAAGCGAATACAACCTTATCGTGATTAGAAGGACGTCAATTCAGCACACACTCTGTTGGAAGCAAGTTGCCAGATCTGTGAACCAGCGTCAGCCAAGTGATCTTTATCTCAATTTAAAAATTCCAAACTTTAAATTTTGATGTTCACGGTATTGCCCCCTGCTTATAGTCTGAAATTGATGATGACATGAAGTGCTCAGTGGGGGAAGTGTCCCCAATGTGATTCTGCTCTTTCTGAGAATAAGACAGGACATCGTCCTACATTTTCGACATTTCACTGACATTCAGAGAGAAGATGGGAAACAAGCGAGTTTAATGTTTACTCTGTGTAGATGGACCCTAAGCCTAACCCCCGATGATGGTCCAACACTCTGCAGCCTTTCATCCTACACATTTCTAGCACACGCGGTCTGAGTCTCTGTGCTTCACCCAGCCACAAAAACCTCCCATTTCCAATGAGACAGCGAGGACAAAAGACTCCACAACTCTGTCCTTCTGATTTCTTGTCACAGGTGCATCAGTCCGACCGTAGCCGTCAGTCATCATGGAGCAGCGACCCATCACCACCTGGCACCAACCATGACAGTGGAGTAGAGTTTAGCGTGCTCACCGGGGGGAGCCTGGGGGATCTCCCCACCCTGGATGAGCTGGCCTTCATCGAGTCTTTAGGCTTTGGAGATTTCCCTGCCGGGGTTGCATTCATGGGCCTCTACAGTGCCCAGGCGCTGGAGCATCTAAAGAAGGAAATCAGCAAGGTACTCTCGCCAGTGGACCAGAACCAACCAAACACCTCCAGTCCTTGGCACCATGCTGCCACCCACGGCAGCAAAAGGTGAGGCGCGAGACGAGCCCAATTACTTTGTGCTGGCTCTCATAAGGACCTCAATCACACAGCAACAACAGTCAAAAACAAATTGCCCTTTTATATAAATTCTAGGTTGCCAGAGATCAGCCTCTCAAAGAGTGGTCCGCGGACCGCTGGTGGTCAGTCAGTGACCCCTAGTGGTCCGTGAGTATGCGCTTTATGGTATAACGGATCACAGTAGATCCTTGAGCTGTACGGACCACTCCTCACAGGTTGGCATTCATGTATACCACAGATTCATTGTAAAGTTGACATGAGTGTGATTTTGTGTCATGACTTGTTTTTAAAGTGACAACTGTGATGATTTCAATGTAGTCGCGATAAACTCACACCGAGTGGAAGGGCTGCAGCTGCGCGTGCACGTCGTTCAGTCATGAACGCAGCCTGTATAAAACAGCCTCGTGCTCCATGAGAGAGACAAATTAAGGTTGACCTGCTGAGTATGAAGCCAGACTTAAAGTGTCTTGTGTTTCCTGTGTGTTTCTCAGCATCCCTCCTGGGGGGTGGTCCTGTCTCCTTCTCCAATTCTGCCTTGGTGGATCTGAGCTTTGATGTGACTCTGACAGAGAAAACATCAGAGTGCTCTGACAACACTTCCAACAGCTTAATGTCAGTTTACGTCAACAGTCGCTTCCCAGACATCTACTGTTCCTCAAGACGACGCTCCAGCAGAGCCGCACAGTTCAGCACCACCCACCTCAGCAGGAAGACACTCTGCCAACTCCTACAACTCCATCTCCACCAACACCTCCCACCTCTGCAGCCAGGACGGTCGGTGTGAATGAGGCAGCAGTGAAGTATCACATGGAGACTCCCAGGAAAGTTTCATCATGAGTGGTTTATGCCAGAGAGACAGTACAGACCCCGATTCCACACAGGTTCCCAGCTCATCATAAACGTGACACAAACACAACATTGGCACACTCCAGAAAGAGAGCTGATCAATGACATTCAGCCCCACAAAGCTGCCTCTGGTCCAACAGTAACCTTCACTGCTGTCTCTAAGACCTGCAACCACCCAACGTTTCAAAGGACATCACAGTTAATACACGAGACCAAGAACTGACTCTGCTTGCTGGAGTGCCTGGTTTCCAAGGGAACTGCACTCTTCAAAGAAAGTTGTACCACTACACAAGGACAGCTTTGTAGATGCCAGCAAGAATCTTCCACCTACAGTGGAGTCCAGGGGTCCAGAATCCCTGCACGCATCCTCTCCCAGCCACGGCACAGAGAAGCACCTTGTTCACTGGAGCAAATGGCGGGACGGAGGGAATTTGATGTCCTCCAGCAGAACGACAACTTTGGATATTTTCCTAACCGTCTGCGTCCCAGCCAGCAGGTGGTTCAGAATGTCATGAAGCCTATACTAAAAGTTGGCATCGTGCAAAAATGGATTTTAGAGGGAATTACCCCTTTAGGAATATGGGTATGGTCCAGCAGAGTGGGAATAGGCTGTTTTATTTAACTGAACAATCCTAATGCACCAAACATACCCTATGAGGTTTTCACCCATATAATCCAACAAATCATCATACCGTATGCGATACAGCTGACATCTAGAATCTTCGGTGCAAAGTATTTCAGGTCTACAGTTGTACCTGCTGTAGCCACAGCGAGCTGTTCAAGCTCATTTCATCATTATGGCTACATAATAAAATGTTTGCGAAGTACTTTGTTCTTTGTTGCTCTCAGGAAGTGTCGGTGGTCCGAACACCACCGGTACCGATACAGCAGACACGCAAAGAGCACAACACTGAATCAGGAACACACTGCTTTGAGCACCTGCCGGGTCCCAGCACAGGTTTAAACACAAGCGGAGTCCACCTGTGCCAAGGTGGCGGGGGTCAGCTCTTAAAATTCAGGACAGTGATGAAGTTAATCTAAATTCAGATCAGCCCGAATCCCTGGCGATCAAAGCGGTCTGTAACCACGGCACCAACAGAACCTAAACCTCTAAACAGGCACCTTACATGAGCACAAGAAATGCAGCAAAGTCCGTGGACAGTGGACTTCTGGGATTGTGATTACAGTTGTGACTGGTTCCAAAACCCAAGTTCTCCACATGGCAAATTTAAGTTTTGAGTCCAAAGAAGACTGACTTTGGTCCTCTGTTTAAGTTGGACAGAAAATGAGGCACCTTCTGCTACTTCTAACTATGATCAGGTCTCCGGACTTGTAGACTGTACCTTGTCTCAGAATTTTTCCCCATTTCTGGTCAGACGATGATCACTGCAGAGTCGGGTCAAGAACCAGGTCTGTTCTGGAGCTTGTCCCAACCTTCCTCCTGACTGGCAGCCAGGAACTGCCCCTGGTATTGGGAAGGATGCAGTCATCAAGAGCACTTTGGTCAGAACTCTGGCAGAAGAAGACTTGATGTGAAGGACAGAAGGGAAACGTGCAGACTTTGACTTCCTGATCTTTAATCAGAATGACATGAAGAAACTGATTTTATCACAAAATCTGCTGCTGTACAATCGTGTTTTCAGAATACCAGGGTTAGTCGGTTTTTGTGATGGGGACTGGAACGCTGTGCTGCCCAGACTGCAGTCTGACATAGAACACACAGTGTGACTTTGCTCATTATGTCTAATTATTCAAGTTGGGTCCCACTAGGGGGCAGCAGACCTGAGTGATCCTCAGTGACATAAAGTGTTCATAAAGTATGAAAATGTGCAGGTACATGATTTTCTCCTGACTGTGTCTCTTCTTTCTGTCTCTAAGTTACTGTGTCTGCAGACTGACTGATGCCACGCCTGCTGTTGGCTCCATCAAGGCTTATGTGACATATGTGAGGCATCACTGTAAAGTGCCTGGAGCACCTTCTTCAGACAGAAATGCAGTCCATAGTGACAATTCTGGACAAAATGTTTGAAAGATAAAATGTTAGCAAGCAGTTTTATCATTAGCACTAAATCACAAAAATTGTGGAATTTTTGTAAACTTTCGTATTTCTGTGATAATCCAGTGTTGATATAATGACCACTAGAGGGCGATAGTTGGTTCCTGTTCTTGTACATGTTTGCAGAGATTTTAGTTAATAGTAGGAAGTTAGCTCGCTGTCACACAGCTTGCTGTACTGCAGTTAGCCACTAGGAGGTGATATTTGGGCGTGGCTCTCCCTGAGCACTTACAGGTCATCGTCATCATACAGTTGCTTCTTTCTGGAGGTTCAGTTTGATCCAGTTTTATTTTGTTTTCTGTCCTAAGTGATTAGTAATTTATTTGTACAGCACCTCTGAAGAACAGACGGCACAAAGTTCTTTACAAAAACCATAAAAAATAAGAAAATGAATAAAAAACGTGCATAATAAAAAGTCAATAAACTAAATGACACAAAGGCAATGAAACAAGTTGGTCTTTAGCTGCTTAAAAAACCTGCTTGTGACATGAGTCCATGAACTTTGAGCAGTTCAGTTGGTGTCATGTGACCTCTTAGAGGACTTGGTCAGAGCTCAGCAGCAGTATCTTGGACAACCTGCAAATTAAGATCCAAGCAGGTAAAGAGGAGTTACAGTCATCAGGTTGACTTGGAACACAAGCACGGATCAACATCTCCAACCACGCACTCGAGGTACAGTGGACCTGAAAACAAATAAAGAATGAATTTAGAAACCTGACATGTTGGTCCAGTGTCAGCCTGGTCAGCTTTCTTATGGATCAATGAAATGATGAACTCAGGGATCCTAAATGATGCAGTATTCTTCAGCATTCAGCTGGACGAACTTGGCAGCCATCCAGCCCCAGTCACACGAAGGAAACACGAGGAACTGATTCGATACGTTCGTGTTTGTTTTTCTTCAACAAGTCATTTTCCACCCCGTCAGCTGATCTCCTCCAAGTCCATCTGAAAGTACTGACATGTTCAAAACTTTGAGCAGACATCAGCTGGACAACTTTGCTGCTGCTCATGCGTTTTTTGTTTTGGATTGTTTGTTTTTTGCCATTTTGTCCTCTGCATGTCATTTATTTGTCTTGATGTCCAGCTGTTCATTCTGGAGTTCTGATTGGTCAAAGGTCCAGCAAGTGGAGAACCAACTGAGAAACAGACAGCGACACACTCTCTGTCTGTCTGTCTCTCTGTCTGTCTCTGTCTGAATTTGAATTTTAAAACACAACTTTATTTACAACAATTGAGTTTCATCACTTCCATAGTTTTTTTTGTTGTTTTTATGTCCGCACCCACCAATGTGGTCTCTGCCGACAGGCATCAGAAATGGAGCACCAAGCTCCCATTTTGCACAGATGAGAGAATGTCATTTATGCACCATGTGTCTCTGAAGGTGTCCACATTGTCAGTAAGAGCATGAAACTGGAAGTCCACTCTGGTCCGGGCTGCCAAGAGTCCCTGCAGCATAAACTCAGGGTCCACTGACCCCTGAGCTAAAACACAGCTTTTCCGAGTCTTCCAGATGGCCAACTTGGCGAGTCCACAAAGCAAATTAATTAAAACATGCAACTTCCTGGATTGTGTGCGATATTTTGGACAAAAATAAGCAAGTCCATAATGAATGACAAACCAAGCCCAGGAAACCACCTCCCCAGCAACCCAAACAGCCCTGACAACCGGCGACACTGTGCAAAAACATGGTCCACAGTTTCCCTAAGTGGACAAAAAGGACAAACCCCATCAACCCCTGGATCCAGGTGCGCCAGATACCTGTTTGTAGCCAGAAGCCCATGTACAATCCTCCACTGAAGGTCCCCTGCACGTTTGTCGACCGGGGGTTTGTACAGGCTTTGCCAGCACCCCACAGGAGACAAGGCAGCACCAAAAAACTCGGACCACTTTGACGCCGCCAACCCTGCCAAAGAGCATAAGTGTGCCACTTTGACACAGGTAAAATAGAGAGCTTTCTTGCTGATGCTCTCAAACTCTACCAAAGCAGGTGTCCTGAAAGACAGGAGAGCCCCCTGCTCCTCCTGCCATGCCCCCACAGCAGGCAAGATAGTCAGAGAGGGGAACACGTACTCACAGTCATCATCCCACTGGTCAGACAGAGTACGGTTCTCAGCAAATGCTCTGTGGGGCCCTGGCAGGGAAGCACAAACCTCCTCCACCACCTTGAGCAGCATCCTGGAGGACCGAACTCCTGCCGAGTCCACCAGCCTCACAACAGACGTGTGCAGTAGATGGCCCAATTTGGTGCACCCCGCCTCCCTCAGGCGGGACCGCAAAGTGGCAGATGACAATCCAGGAGAGCTAACAAGGTCATTGAAGAAAAGAGACTCCTCAAACAGCCACATCCCTGGTGTGCCGACATTGTCCCTGCACACAGAGAGGACCTGCCATAGAACCAACTGGTAAAAGCCGAGGTGCGCATCCCGATGACTTCCGCCGATGTAGGAGGAACAGATGTTTGTCATACCCAAGACCTGCCTCCTTCCTCAGTAGGATACATGCTGTATCCTGCCAGCTCAATCTGAGGTGTACAACAGTCTCTGAACAGACTGCAACCTGAAGGTTGACACCTGAGCAGAAATGTCCACCAGCCCCTGTCCTCCTTCATGAAGCAGCATGCACAATATGGGAGCTCTGATCCAGTGATGACCTGACCATAAAAACTCCACCAGTAACTGCTGCAACTGCTTCATAAGGCCCTATGGTGCAGGGAGGAGAGACAGTTTGTGCCACAGCGCCGAAGCGACCAAGTTATTAGCGACCGGAACTCACCCCCTTTTGGACATCTGGGGCAGCAACCATTGCCATTTAGACAGTCTGGCACACACCTTCTCCACCAAGCCTGCCCAATTCCTCTGACGATACCCATCTGTCCCCAGAAACACACCCAGAATTTTAAAACCCTTCACTCCCCATTGCATACCATGTGGCAGACAGGGAACAGCCCCTTCCTGCCACCTCCCATCAGGACAGCCTCACTCTTTTCGCAGTTCACTCTTGCAGAGGTTCCCATCTCATAGAGCCGTAAACTGTCTAACAACCCATCATCTGCCTGATTCGTGACAAAAACCGTGATGTCATCTGCATAAGCAGAGAGCACCAGGGGAGAAGACAGTTGAAAACCCGGCAAAACAAGGCCAGACAGCTTGGCCCTAATGCGACACAAGAGTGGCTCAATGGCTAAAGAGCACAGCTGACCTGAGATGGGGGAGCCCTGTCTTATACCCCACGTTACAGGGAATGGGCAGCTCAACCCTCCCCCAACCTTAACCAAACATGAAGCCCCATTATACAATACCCCAACAAATGAAATAAACCCCTCACCAAAGCCTCAAAGTGGAAAACAGAAACCCAAGGCCTCTCAGAAGGTCAGCTGCACAGGCCCCGTCACAGTCCACAGCACCGTAGCGAGCCATGTAGAAGTCCATAGCATGTCTCTGCATCTCCGCCAAATCACTCGTCACCCAGCAAGTAATTCGGCGGAGATGCCTCTTCTCCTGCAGCAGACCACGCTGGTCGGGAGCCCCAGCTGTATGTCAGTTGGCCTGAATGTACATAATGTCCTTCTCAAGTGTTGCCATGGCTACCTTGACCCTAGCTGTAGAATAGGAAGTGTATTGTTGACACAAAACCCGAACCTGAGTTTTTGCCGGCCTCCCACCACTGACTCACTGTCCCAAATGTCCCCTTCCTTCCCCTCCAGAAACCCCAAGAAGATTCAGATAAATTACAAAATGCCCTGTCGTTCAAAAGTTTGGTGTTGAAGTTCCAGTAAGTGTTGAACCTCTGAGTGTGTGAGTGGAATATTTCTGTGGTGATGAGATGATGATCTGAAAAACCAACTGGCTGAATGAAACTCCTGTGTAATCTGTTCCTGAATGAGTGTGACATATAAATCCGGTCAAACCTGGCTGCAGACACCACCCCATCTGAAACCTGAACCCGTGTGTACTGTCTGTCCTGTGGGTGTGTGATCCTCCATGTGTCCAACAAAGCCACCTCATGTAAAAAACCAGCCAGTGAGGAAACCGACTGCAAATGTGGCTCCTCACCAACCCGATCCAGTGACATATCCACAGTACAATTAAAGTCACCCCTCAACACCAAAGACTCACGAGGATCCTGCTGCACTAAAATGTCCCTCACCCATTTGAATAACCCCACCCACTCCGAGCCCTCGCTGTGTACGTAAATATTCGTAAACACCATGGTCAACAGAACCCGACCCTAAACGATCTCAGTGGTGGATAAAACAGTGATGTTAAGTTGAGGAGAAAACAAAACCGCCACTCCAGCACTGATGTTGGAGCCATGACTTTGATAAAACTGTCCCCTCCACCACCGAGCCCAGTCCACTTCATTATCGGCATCAGAGTGAATCTCCTGCAGGAACAACACATTTGTTCAAAGAGCTCAGAGACCAAAGTCCTCCTCCGGCCGTCCCTGCCACCGTTCATGTTCAAGAGCGCACCTACAGATGCTGCATGTGTATTGAGTGGACAGAGAACAGAGAGAAAGACAGACAGAGAAGACAGAACACCTGGTGAGACACACTCAGACTCTGTTTGGTGGATTTATGACCCCTGAGACCTCGTCCCTGTTTGGACAGAGATTCCTTCCCCAAAGTAGTGATGTGTTTCCTGAGTCTGTAGGAGAGACTTCTTCTCATCCAGCAGGTCCAAGCTAATAAGCTTCCTCAACACTTCAACAGATTTAACAAATTTCTCCGTGTCTGGAAAATAATCTGCAACTTTCACTGATTTACCAAATGAATCATCCAGGAAGCTGTTGATGTCATGCAGCGTGTACAGACCACTGCTGTGAGAGAAGGAACCGGTGGTGGACATGCTGGAGTCTGAATCATAATCCATGTTGTCATCATTAATGCTTTGACTCCGTGGGGGTTTGGGGTCCGCTGGGCCCGGTGTCTCCCCGTCAGCCCGTTCACCCTGTCCAACGGTGACCGAGGACCCACCCACAGCAGAAACATCAGAGTTGCAGAAGGAGAGACAGAAACATCAACCGGACCGACCTCAGAACCGTCAGTCACTGCAGCTTCAGTCAACCCAGAATGTTGATTTGTCAGCTGATCAGCAGTTACACTGACAGCTTCACGCTCAGAGACAACCTGCTACAGAGAAACTGCCTCCTCCTGCACACTGGGCCCTCCCCCCGACCAGACACCGACACCGGGTCCCCAAGCCCAGAGGCCCTGGAACCGGACCCAAGGCCACCGACAACCGATGCCCAAACAACGCGTTTGTGACCGACGTCCCCACATTCAAAACACTTTATGCTTCCTGAAATGGCATAAACCATGTAAAAAGAGTCTTCATATTTGACTCTGAAGGACACGTCCAGAGTCTGGGTCAGACAGTTCAGGAACATGAACATCTGACGACAGAAGGATTGAATGTGGCAAAGTTTCTTACTGTTACAGCTGTCTCTCTCTCTGTCTCTCTCTCCATCGCATCTCACAGGTGTGACATATCAAGATGCTGATTAGACAGCAGGATTATTGCACAGGTGTGCCTTAGGTCGGCCACAGTAAAAGGACACTCTTGACTTCCGGTAATGGCCGCGAACTAAACAGACGTGAGTGACTTTGCTCTGATCATTTTGTATAAAATCCTGCTGCAAATTGATTTGCTAACACCCTAACCCTAACAATAAGAAATATACTCAAAACCTGGATTAATCTTTTTAGTCACATAGCACTACTATTATTCTGAACACTACTGTATTAAATCCAGTGGTGGGCACAGTTCCGATAATCCGATAACCGATAATTATTGAAGTTAAAGTTTTCATTTTTGGATTATCTTTTCAGATAACTTTGAAAACCATTATCGGACTAATTATCTTCCGATAAATTTTTGTCAGATAATTTTCAGACCGTTAATGTGTTAAACAAAGGTTAACAGATGTGTAGTTCTACCCTCTGCAAACAGAGGAGAACTATTTGTAGAAGAAACCACTCTATCCTCTGCAGGCAAAGGAGAACTGATCTTTTAACCCCATACTGATATACGGCCAATATCACCCAAGTCATCCAGGGGCATACATTTTTAATTTATGGTTCAAATTTTAGCCAAACTAATTTCAGACAAGTTATACAAATTAACATCACATCTGAAGTTTTATAAAGAAAATATCAGATATATGTTTAGTTTTGAAGTAATGTGCTAATTTTAAGGTTTTAGTGTGGACATTCTGTGTCCAGGTGCATTATGGGTGATAGGGGAATCTCAGTATGTTCACGACAGGAGAAATGCATTTCAGACACTCTGATCAGGCTCCAGCATTAAACTCTAGTGCCTAAAACTCTCGTGAATATATTTTCTGGGTTTATAGACGTTGTTATTGTGTTTGTATTTATTAAATTCCACACATCTTAAACATAGCAAGTAGTAACACAGATTATCTGGAATTTTGTTTTGGCAAGTTTTCAAGGTCTCTACTGCCATCTATTGGCCAGTAGTGTTCATGGCAGTATTCAAACTGAAGCTGGGCTGATATTTTCAATCACTGTACTCGGTTCCAGCTCAAACTGTACCACAGAACCGCACGGTGTAAAAGTTCAGAGCGCACAATTTATGTTCTCACACATTGTATGTTCAAAAACCACACGTTGGACTTGTGTTTCCAGAAGCATAACGTAAACAGAAGCTTTTTTTTTTTCAAACTTAATTTACAAAAACTCTCGATGGGAGACATCAAAGTATAAAAAAAAAAAACAACAATAAAAAAACATTACAAGACAGGTCTGCGGTGTTTGCACAGGCACAGTGATAGAGGTTGGACGCTTGTAGCTCTTCAGCAGCGGGATACCCTCACGACGGCAGACCAGAATATCAAACAGGTTTGATATTCATCTGATCATATGATCGCCGATCAGGAGGTGGTCGTGAAAGGTTAAACGCAGCTCGTTACTCCATGTATACTAAACGATGCAGGACGCATGATTAACCTGAAACTCGGTGAGATCCAAAAAATTCTCGCACAAATGAAAAATCAGCTGAAAAACGGCCAAAACTCGCACTGGCACCAGTAGATTGTGGCAGTGTTCTATTTATTTTGACACCGGTTATATCAAACGGTTATCTAATTACAACTTGGCTTTTTTTGTTTGTTTTTTTGAAAATGCCTTTTTTACAAATAAAAAATGGCATATTTTACAAAAGCACATTTATCTGTAAACACCAACACATGACACACGTCACATTAACGTGTTGGTTTACATAGAATTAATCATGCAATCCTTGTGAGCAGAGGCACATTTTACCCAGAATGCCATCTGATGAATTATTGGCACAAAACTGGGAAGGAGTGTACCAAGAAAACAATGTGGACAGTGCATATGAAATATTTCTGAAGGCATTTAATTTCAACTTTCAATTTCAATTTATTAATTTATATAGCACTATCTCACAACATAGTCGCCCCAAGGTGCTTCACATAACACAAGTTATGTTTAACCCAGGTTCCAAATCCTGTCTATTCCTCCTCTGCCTTTATTTTTCTCTCTCTCTCTCTCTCTCTTTCTACACTCTCTGTTCCTTTTGGTAATCTCACGTTATTTATAATAATAATAGTAGCCATTCTCACAGGGGGTTGGAGATACGTCTCTCTGACCAATCAGAGATCACAGTTCCAGTGACATCACAGGGCCACTTATGCAGCTGCGGCCAATTGAGAGTGCTTATTTACTCGCGGGTAGAGTGAATGGGGAAACTCTGTGGGGATACCGGAGGGAGCAGAGCTGCAGGAGTCTTCTACCACGACCTACGCTGGGTTACAAAACATCTGCGTGAAGTATAAACTGCCGAAGGGGGCCACGATTTTTGATGGCGAGCCAAAGAAGGAGCTGGCGCCGAGCCTAAAGACCTGTACTTTTCAAGTGTGAAGATAGAGCCACTCCTGCCAGTCTGGTAGGGGGCTCCTTGCAGCCCACAAATTAGTTCCACACACTCTATGAGCATCAAGCCCACTTCTCCACCTCACACATTTGCCCCACAGATTTTTGCACTGAGCCCCTCTGGATAATTTTTTTTTCTGCTCACAGAATGGGTTTAATGGAAAAGCACTATATACATGCAGTCCATTTACCATTAAGGGGAGGTGATGGTCTTGTGGTTAAGGTGTTGGGCTTGAGTCCAGAAGATGAACTTTGAGTGGGTGGGAAAATTTATTCTGTTGGACTGTTGGGAATTTACCTGGAACTGGATTTTGTTGTCGTTATCCACAATTTCTGAATTACAGTTACAGATCTGTTGAGAATTTAATTATTTCTGTCGTGCGCGCTTGTGAATGGCCATTCGAATTTAAGTGCTTATTATATGTTTTGTTTGTTTGTTTTGTTTTGTTTTTCTCTTTGCATTTAAAAGAAAAATATATGGTACCAACCAAGCTAAACTTTCACCCTCTGTCTGATCTTCTGGTACACTAGCCCATATATATATATATATATATATATATATATATATATATATATATATATATATATATATATATATATATATATATATATAGCTAGACACATATGTGCTACATATGGCAACACAAAGTAATTTAAAATCACAAGGGCACAATAAAAGGTAAAACACAGTAGAATAAAAAGAAATTACAAAGTAAACATAAAAACAGAATAGATTAATAATAAAACAGTCTAAAAAAAGTGGTCTTCAGTCTTGATTTAAAAGTCTCCACCGTGTCAGACTGCCGAATAACTGCAGGTAGATTGTTCCAAAGAGTAGGGCCACGGTAGGAGAAGGCTCTTTTTTCTTCAGACTTTTTATTCACCCTTGGAACACAAAAAAGCCCTGCGCCCTGCGAACGCAAGGGCCACTCAGGTATGTAGGGCTTAACCAAGTCAGCCAGGTAGGAAGGTGCCAGTCCATGAACAATTTTATAGACCAGCAACAGGACTTTAATATCCAATCTGGCAGAAACAGGAAGCCAATGAAGGGATGCCAGAATGGGTGTAATGTGGTCAAACTTTCTACTTTGTGTTGTGAAAGTGTAGGAACACGGACCCACAACAGGGGGCGCAATGAATGGACAATGGAGGAAGTAAAAAACAAGATTTACTACTGAAACAAGCACGAGTAGTATAACAAACACAATGTTTAGGGTCGAATCCGCTGGTGTCGTGTGGGCAGGCTCGAAGATAGGAGACGTCCGTCTCAGTCGAACCGGAACCACCCAGATCTCCACTGCCACCGAACCCTGGAAATACTGGAACCGCCAAGTCCCGAATTCCCAGGTGGCCACTGCCTCCGCTCGTCGGATCCGGTACTGCTGGCAGGAGAGAGCAAGAACACACAGGAGTGGATGAACGCACCCAGTACAGAGAGGGGAGAAGCCGCCTCCACCTCTTGGCAAAGTTCAGCAGGAAGGTGAGTACTTATCCAAAGAAGGAGGGTCTCAGTAGTCACCAGTCCTGAAAGGTTTAATAAGTTTGTCAATCACAGAATATGCTGCATAGAATGTTACCTTGGTCTTAGGCGATATCTCGGCACTGAGGTGGAGACGCCGTCCTCCTGATATACCTCGGTGCTGAGTAGAAACAGCTGTGTTTGGTGATGGGTGACAGCTGTCACCCAGATTACTCCCATGATGCGGTAGCGCCCTCTGGTGCCTGGAGCCCGTACTCCAGGCAGGGCGCCCTCTGGTGGTGGTGGGCCAGCAGTACCTCCTCTTCAGTGGCCCACACAACAGGACCCCCCCCTCAACGGGCGCCTCCTGGCGCACGACCGGGCTTGTCCGGATGGCGTCGGTAGAAGTCGGCCAGGAGGGCCGGGTCCAGGATGAAGCCCTTCTTCACCCAGGAGCGCTCCTCGGGGCCGTACCCCTCCCAGTCCACCAGATACTGAAAACCCCGGCCCATCCGACGGACGTCAAGGAGCCGGCGGACAGTCCAAGCCGGTGCTCCGTCGATGATCCGGGCAGGAGGCGGTGCCGGACCCGGGGTGCAGAGGGGTGAGGTGTGAAGAGGCTTGATCCGGGAAACATGGAAAACTGGATGGATCCGCAGTGAGGCCGGAAGCTGGAGCCTCACTGCGGCGGGGTTGATGACCTTGAGGATTTTATACGGTCCGATGTATCGTTCTTGCAGTTTAGGTGAGTCAACCTGTAGGGGAATGTCCTTGGTGGACAACCAGACCTCCTGCCCAGGACGATACTTGGGGGCCGGGGCTCGTCGCCGGTCCTGCATGTTTCTTCGCCCTCCGTCCGGGCCTGCAACAAGGCAGAGCGGGCGCCCGCCACACCCGACGGCACTTCCGTAGGTGGGCCTGGACCGAGGGCACACACCGACCTCTCCCTCATACCACCGGAAACAAGGGGGGCTGATACCCCAAGCACACCTCAACGGGGAGAGGCCGTGGCTGATGACACTTGACTGTTGTGGGCGTACTCGATCCAGGCCAGGTGGGTACTCCAGGCCGTCGGTGTGCCGGCTGTCACACAGCGAAGTGTCTGCTCCAGTTCTTGATTCGCCCCGCTCTGCCTGCCCGTTGGTCTGGGGATGGTACCCAGACGAGAGGCTGACCGTGGCCCCCAGTTCCCGGCAGAAGCTCCTCCAGACATGCGAGGTGAACTGGGGACCGCGATCGGAGACGATGTCTGTTGGTATGCCATGCAGACGGACGACGTGGTGGACCAGGAGGTCCGCTGTCTCCTGGGCCGTAGGGAGCTTCGGGAGGGCCACGAAGTGGGCCGCCTTGGAGAAACGGTCCACTATCGTGAAGATGACAGTGTTTCCCTGGGACGGCGGGAGACCCGTGACGAAATCCAGGCCGATGTGGGACCAGGGGCGATGAGGCACAGGCAATGGCTGTAGTTGCCCTGAGGTCTTTCTATGATCGGCCTTGCCCCTGGCGCAGGTGGTACAGGCCTGGACATAGTCCCGGACGTCGGTCTCCAGGGATGCCCACCAGAAGCGTTGCCGGACGACTGCCACGGTCCTTCGCACCCCTGGGTGACAGGAGAGCTTAGAACCGTGACAGAAGTCCAGGACTGCGGCCCTAGCTTCTGGTGGGACGTACAGTCTGTTTTTTGGTCCGTTTCCGGGGTCCGGGACACGGGTCAGGGCCTCCCGGACGGTCTTCTCCACGTCCCAGGTGAGGGCGGCCATGATAGCGGACTCCGGGATGATGGGATCCGGGGGATCCGACGGTTCCGTTTTGACCTCATCTTCGTGCACCCGGGACAACGCATCCGATCTCTGATTCTTGGTCCCGGGGCGGTAGGTAATCCGGAAGTCAAAATGGCCAAAGAACAGTGACCAGCGGGCTTGCCTGGGGTTCAGACGCTTGGCGGTTCTGATGTACTCCAGGTTCCGATGGTCAGTGAAAACCGTGAATGGCACGGCTGTTCCCTCCAACAGATGTCTCCACTCTTCGAGGGCCTTTTTCACAGCAAGGAGTTCCCGATTGCCGACGTCATAATTCCGTTCAGCGGGGGTCAACCTGCGAGAAAAATAGGCACACGGGTGAAGGACCTTATCGGTCTTCCCGCTCTGGGAGAGCACCGCTCCTATCCCTGAGTCCGAGGCGTCCACTTCAACCACTAACTGGCGGCTAGGATCGGGCTGCACCAGAACTGGTGCAGACGAGAAGCGCCGTTTCAACTCCTTGAACGCGGCCTCGCACCGGTCCGACCAGGTGAAGGGAACTTTGGGAGAGGTCAGGGCTGTCAGGGGGCTAACTACCTGACTGTAGCCCTTAATGAACCTCCTATAGAAATTAGCAAAACCGAGGAACTGTTGCAGCTTCCTACGGCTTGTTGGTTGGGGCCAATCTCTCACCGCCCGCAACCTTGGCCGGGTCCGGGGCGACGGAGTTGGAGGAGATGATAAACCCCAGGAAGGACAAAGAAGTGCGGTGGAACTCACACTTCTCGCCCTTCACAAACAGACGGTTCTCCAACAACCGCTGCAGAACCTGACGGACATGCCGGACATGAGTCTCAGGATCCGGGGAAAAGATGAGTATATCGTCTAGATATACGAAGACGAACCGGTGCAGGAAGTCCCGCAAGACATCGTTTACCAACGCTTGAAAAGTCGCGGGAGCATTAGTGAGACCGAACGGCATGACCAGGTACTCAAAATGACCTAAGGGGGTGTTAAATGCCGTCTTCCATTCGTCTCCCTTCCGAATCCGAACCAAATGATACGCATTTCTAAGATCCAGCTTGGTGAAGATTTTGGCTCCATGCAAGGGAGTGAACACTGAATCCAACAAGGGCAACGGGTATCGGTTGCGAACCGTGATCTCGTTCAACCCCCTGTAATCAATGCATGGACGAAGCCCGCCATCTTTTTACCCACAAAAAAGAAACCTGCGCCCATCGGTGAGGTGGAATTCCGGATCAATCCGGCAGCTAATGAGTCCCGGATGTAGGTCTCCATTGATTCGCGTTCCGGCCGTGAGAGGTTGTACAGCCTACTGGACGGGAACTCACTGCCTGGAACCAAATCAATGGCACAATCATACGGGCGGTGGGGAGGAAGCGTGAGAGCCAGATCCTTGCTGAACACGTCAGCGAGGTCATGGTACTCCGCCGGCACCGCCTTCAGATTGGGCGGGACTCGGACCTCCTCCTTAGCTTGGGAGCCGGGAGGAACCGAGGAACCTAGACACTCCCGATGGCAGGTTTCGCTCCACTGAACCACTACCCCGGACGGCCAATCGATCCGGGGATTGTGCTTTAGCATCCAGGGAAAACCCAAAACCACACGGGAGGTGGCCTGAGTCACAAAGAACTCGATCACCTCCCGGTGGTTACCTGACACCACCAGAGTTACTGGGGGTGTCTTATGCGTGATTGGTGGGAGTAGGGAGCCATCTAGTGCCCGAACCTGCACAGGCGAGGTAAGAGCCACCAGAGGGAGCCCTATCTCCCTGGCCCATCTACTGTCAAGCAGATTCCCCTCAGAGCCCGTGTCCACCAGTGCTGGGGCCTTCAGGGTTGAATCCTCAAACAGGATCGTGACTGGGAGTCGTGTAGCAATGTGGGTGTGTCCCACGTGAATGTTTTGACCCACCCCTGGCCCAGTCTCTAGGGGCGGGCGTTTGGCGTTTGACCGCTCGGGGCAGTCTCTCACATGGTGCTCTATTGAACCACAAACAAGACACGCTCCGTGGGTCCATCTCCTCTGTGCATCTGGTGCCCTAAATGTTGCCCTACTCGTGTCCCTAGCTTCGTCAGTAGGGGGAGCTGTGACCCCACGGAGCGCAGGAACAGAGGAGCGTGGGGAGGGCGGAGCTCGATCGGACCCGGAAGGGAGAGGGACGACGCGTGCCTGGCCACGCCCTTCGCCTCGTTCCCGGCGGCGTTCTTCTAACCGGTTGTCGAGTCATGACTAGATTGATGAGCCCATCTAAATCCCGCGGTTCGTCCTTAGCCACCAGGTGCTCTTTTAGGACCAGTGACAGTCCGTTTACAAAGGCAGCGCGGAGGGCAGTGCTATTCCAGCCGGATCTCGCCGCCGCGATGCGGAAGGCGACTGCATAGGCAGCTGCGCTCCGACGCCCCTGTCTTATTGACAGTAGTGCGGTTGAAGCGGACTCTCCTCTGTTGGGATGGTCGAACACTGTTCTGAGCTCCCGTACAAACCCATCGTATGTATGAAGGAGCCGCGAGTGCTGCTCCCAGAGCGCTGTAGCCCAAGCGCGTGCCTCCCCGCGAAGCAGATTTATTACATAAGCTACTTTGCTAGCATCAGTCGCGTACATCACGGGACGCTGTGCGAAGACGAGCGAACACTGCATAAGAAAGTCCGCGCACGTCTCCACACAGCCTCCGTACGGCTCTGGAGGGCTTATGTATGCTTCTGGGGACGGAGGAAGGGACCGTTGAACGACCAGTGGAACGTCACTTTCGCGCGCAGGGTCCTCGGGAGGGAGAGCCGCAGCGGCGCCCGAAGGGCGCGCCTCCACTTGTGCGGCGAGAGCCTCCACCCTGCGGTTTAGGAGAACGTACTGCTCGGTCATTAAATCGATCCGAGAGGTGAAGGCGGTGAGGATCCGCTGCAACTCACCGATTACCCCTCCCGAAGCCTCCGCCGCGCCTTGGTCTTCCATTGGCCGTTCAACAGCCGGTTGACGCCCCTCGGGATCCATGACGCTGGCCGAGATATCCTGTTGTGAAAGTGTAGGAACACGGACCCACAACAGGGGGCGCAATGAATGGACAATGGAGGAAGTAAAAAACAAGATTTACTACTGAAACAAGCACGAGTAGTATAACAAACACAATGTTTAGGGTCGAATCCGCTGGTGTCGTGTGGGCAGGCTCGAAGATAGGAGACGTCCGTCTCAGTCGAACCGGAACCACCCAGATCTCCACTGCCACCGAACCCTGGAAATACTGGAACCGCCAAGTCCCGAATTCCCAGGTGGCCACTGCCTCCGCTCGTCGGATCCGGTACTGCTGGCAGGAGAGAGCAAGAACACACAGGAGTGGATGAACGCACCCAGTACAGAGAGGGGAGAAGCCGCCTCCACCTCTTGGCAAAGTTCAGCAGGAAGGTGAGTACTTATCCAAAGAAGGAGGGTCTCAGTAGTCACCAGTCCTGAAAGGTTTAATAAGTTTGTCAATCACAGAATATGCTGCAGAGAATGTTACCTTGGTCTTAGGCGATATCTCGGCACTGAGGTGGAGACGCCGTCCTCCTGATATACCTCGGTGCTGAGTAGAAACAGCTGTGTTTGGTGATGGGTGACAGCTGTCACCCAGATTACTCCCATGATGCGGTAGCGCCCTCTGGTGCCTGGAGCCCGCACTCCAGGCAGGGCGCCCTCTGGTGGTGGTGGGCCAGCAGTACCTCCTCTTCAGCGGCCCACACAACACTTTGTGTCAAAAGTCTGGCAACAGCATTCTGTACCAGGGTGATTCTTAGACTACGGGCACTTATTATGTCCTTTGATCATATTGTATGAAAAACAGAAAAAAGGGGAAATTTCACACTTTTATAGTTATCTTTACAATGAAAGTGTGTTAAGAAATTTGTTCTAGTAGTCCCTGATGACTTTTTCACCTTTTTTCAGCATCATTATATGCAAATATTGCCGTTTTGTGCTTCCCACACCCAGACTTTTGATCTTCAGTGATAAAAATGAATGGTAAAGAAATGTTTTTTTCTAATGTTTTAAAATATCTCTGAATAAAATATCAGTAAAATAATCAAAACATAATTGGGGTATTCAATGTCATACAACTGTTGTGATTTTTTTTTAAACAAAATGTAGTTGTCCCACACTATTGCCGTAATTTCCACCACAACACTGTAATGTCCCTTTAAACAGTTTGTATGAAAGATTGTTTGGGTAGTTTCTATGGAGATAAACAGTGACATCAGAGCACATGTATATAGTGCCAAATCACAACAAACAGTTGCCCCAAGCTGCTTTATATTGTAAGCAATGGTGTGGTGGAAATTACATTTACAAGGCTAATAGTTCCCGTAGTTAAAGAATCACCCACCAATTGAAGACCCCAAATGTTAGACTGCGGCAGACCAGAAAATAAAGTATTACAATAATCCAATCTGGAAGAAATAAATGCATGGATCAGGGTCTCAGCATCAGCCATAGACAGGATGGGACGAATCCTTGCTATGTTTCGCAGATGGAAGAAAGCTGAGTATTCCATTAACTTTAACTAGTAATGACTTCATGACTTTCTTTGCTAACAAAATTTTAACTATTAGAGAAAAAATTACTCATAACCATCCCAAAGACGTATCGTTATCTTTGGCTGCTTTCAGTGATGCCGGTATTTGGTTAGACTCTTTCTCTCCGATTGTTCTGTCTGAGTTATTTTCATTAGTTACTTCATCCAAACCGTCAACATGTTTATTAGACCCCATTCCTACCAGGCTGCTCAAGGAAGCCCTACCATTATTTAATGCTTCGATCTTAAATATGATCAATCTATCTTTGTTAGTTGGCTATGTACCACAGGCTTTTAAGGTGGCAGTAATTAAACCATTACTTAAAAAGCCATCACTTGACCCAGCTATCTTAGCTAATTATAGGCCAATCTCCAACCTTCCTTTTCTCTCAAAAATTCTTGAAAGGGTAGTTGTAAAACAGCTAACTGATCATCTGCAGAGGAATGGTCTATTTGAAGAGTTTCAGTCAGGTTTCAGAATCCATCATAGTACAGAAACAGCATTAGTGAAGGTTACAAATGATCTTCTTATGGCCTCAGACAGTGGACTTATCTCTGTGCTTGTTCTGTTAGACCTCAGTGCTGCTTTTGATACTGTTGACCATAAAATTTTATTACAGAGATTAGAGAATGCCATAGGTATTAAAGGCACTGCGCTGCGGTGGTTTGAATCATATTTGTCTAATAGATTACAATTTGTTCATGTAAATGGGGAATCTTCTTCACAGACTAAGGTTAATTATGGAGTTCCACAAGGTTCTGTGCTAGGACCAATTTTATTCACTTTATACATGCTTCCCTTAGGCAGTATTATTAGACGGTATTGCTTAAATTTTCATTGTTACGCAGATGATACCCAGCTTTATCTATCCATGAAGCCAGAGGACACACACCAATTAGCTAAACTGCAGGATTGTCTTACAGACATAAAGACATGGATGACCTCTAATATCTGCTTTTAAACTCAGATAAAACTGAAGTTATTGTACTTGGCCCCACAAATCTTAGAAACATGGTGTCTAACCAGATCCTTACTGTGGATGGCATTACCCTGACCTCTAGTAATACTGTGAGAAATCTTGGAGTCATTTTTGATCAGGATATGTCATTCAAAGCGCATATTAAACAAATATGTAGGACTGCTTTTTTGCATTTACGCAATATCTCTAAAATCAGAAAGGTCTTGTCTCAGAGTGATGCTGAAAAACTAATTCATGCATTTATTTCCTCTAGGCTGGACTATTGTAATTCATTATTATCAGGTTGTCCTAAAAGTTCCCTAAAAAGCCATCAGTTAATTCAAAATGCTGCAGCTAGAGTACTGACGGGGACTAGAAGGAGAGAGCATATCTCACCCATATTGGCCTCTCTTCATTGGCTTCCTGTTAATTCTAGAATAGAATTTAAATTCTTCTTCTTACTTATAAGGTTTTGAATAATCAGGTCCCATCTTATCTTAGGGACCTCGTAGTACCATATCACCCCAATAGAGCGCTTCGCTCTCAGACTGCAGGCTTACTTGTAGTTCCTAGGGTTTGTAAGAGTAGAATGGGAGGCAGAGCCTTCAGCTTTCAGGCTCCTCTCCTGTGGAACCAGCTCCCAATTCAGATCAGGGAGACAGACACCCTCTCTACTTTTAAGATTAGGCTTAAAACTTTCCTTTTTGCTAAAGCTTATAGTTAGGGCTGGATCAGGTGACCCTGAACCATCCCTTAGTTATGCTGCTATAGACGTAGACTGCTGGGGGGTTCCATGATGCACTGTTTCTTTCTCTTTTTGCTCTGTATGCACCACTCTGCATTTAATCATTAGTGATCGATCTCTGCTCCCCTCCACAGCATGTCTTTTCCTGGTTCTCTCCCTCAGCCCCAACCAGTCCCAGCAGAAGACTGCCCCTCCCTGAGCCTGGTTCTGCTGGAGGTTTCTTCCTGGTAAAAGGGAGTTTTTCCTTCCCACTGTAGCCAAGTGCTTGCTCACAGGGGGTCGTTTTGACCGTTGGGGTTTTACATAATTATTGTATGGCCTTGCCTTACAATATAAAGCGCCTTGGGGCAACTGTTTGTTGTGATTTGGCGCTATATAAAAAAATTGATTGATTGATTGATTGAAAGCAATCCAATCCAATCCACTTTATTTATATAGCACATTTAAACAACAGAACAGTTTCCAAAGTGCTGCACATAAAATGATTATACAACTATACAAAACAATAAACCCACTCAGATACTAATAAATAAATAAACATAAAAACAATTAAACAATAAATAAAACACTGGGCCAAAGACAACAGAGGACCATACAACTCATGCAGAGCTAAAAGCCAGAGAATAAAAGTGGGTCTTCAGACGAGACTTAAAACACTCCACTGTGGGGGCTGTTTGAACGTGGAGAGGCAGACTGTTCCAGAGTCTGGGCCCAGCCACAGAGAAGGCCCTGTCCCCCCTGGTCTTAAGTCTGGTCCTAGGCACCACAAACTGGAGCTGGCCCTCAGACCTCAGAGCACGCGCTGGGGAGTAAATTTGGAGGAGGTCTACAATATATTGTGGGGCCAGTCCATTTAAAGCTTTAAAAACAAATAATAAAATTTTAAAATCAATTCTAAAATTAACAGGGAGCCAGTGCAAAGACGCAAGAATGGGTGTAATATGTTCATGTTTTTTGCTCCCCGTGAAGAGACGTGCAGCAGCGTTCTGGACTAACTGCAATCTGTGAAGTGTATTTTGATTAATTCCAAAAAAAAGTGAATTGCAGTAGTCCAGGTGTGAAGAAATAAAAGCATGCATGACGTGCTCCAAGTCAGAAAAGGATCAAATTGATTTAATTTTGGTTAAAAGACGAAGCTGATAAAAGCTGGATTTAACAACCGCCTTGACCTGCCTGTCCAGTTTAAGATCAGAGTCCATAATGATGCCAAGGTTGGTGGCTGTGGGCTTCATGTGTTGACTGAGAGGGCCCAGGTCTAATCGAGCTGTGGAACCAACACTGGGCCCAAACACAATCACCTCGGTTTGTTCTCATTTAAGCTAAGAAAGTTTTGAGCCAACCAAGCCTTGACGTCTTCCAGGCACACAAGCAAGGGTGTCAGGGGGCTGCTAGAGTTCTTCTTAATAGGCAAATAAATTTGAGTATCATCTGCATAAAGATGATAAGATATGCCATGCTTTCTAAACACCTGACCTAACGGGAGAAGGTATAGAGTGAAGAGAATAGGCCCAAGAATAGAACCCTGGGGGACTCCACAGTTCAGAGGAACAGAAGACGAGGTGGACTCCCCCAGCCTGACAGTAAATGAACGGCCTGTAAGGTAAGAGTGGAACCAGTCCAAGGCTGTCCCCCTGACACCCACACAGTTCTCAAGAAGAGATAAAAGAGCTGCATGGTCAACTGTGTCGAAGGCAGCAGTCAAGTCTAAAAGCACCAAAACAGGGGAATCACCAGAATCAGTGATTAAAAACAGGTCATTAAAAACCTTTAAAAGTGCAGACTCTGTGCCGTGAAATAATTTATAACCTGACTGAAAACTGTCTAAAATGTTGTTCATTTCTAAAAACTCTTGTAGTTGTACAAGAACAGCTTTTTCCAAAATCTTTGAAATAAAAGGAAGCTTAGATATGGGCCTATAATTAGAGATAACAGAGTTATCAAGACTCGCTTTCTTTAAAAGAGGCTCAACTACAGCCTGCTTACAAAACGCAGGAACTTTTCCTGACACAAGGCTGCTGTTGACCAAAACAACATCAGGGCCGATAGTTTCCCAGACCTCTTTAAAGAGTCGTGGGGGGGATACAGTCTGAGGGACAAAATGAAGGTTTGAGATTTTTAACAATATTTGATAAATCTGAAAATAACACAGGTTCAAACCGGTCTAACACAGCAGAACAGGTGTGAGCCATGATTGAACTGGCCAAAGTGACAGTCATCCCAGCCCTAATACTGGCGACCTTATCACAAAAGAAATTTAAAAAGCAATTACAAACAACTTGAGTTGCTTCCAAAGTGGTGGATTGGCCAGGGTTTAACAAAGATCCAATAGTTTTAAAAAGCACACGAGGTTTGTCCCAGTTATCAGAAATTAGATTGGAAAAGTATTTTGCCTTTTCAGACCTGACCATATTTTGGAATTTTCTCCAACGTTTTTTAAGAATTTGATAGGAGACGGTCAGTCCATCTTTCTTCCATTTGCGCTCCATCCTCCTACACTCACGTCTGGCCTGTCGCACAGTTTCATTCAACCAGGGCTCCTGCCTGGGTTTAGGGTGCATAGGTTTGAGTGGAGCAGTAGTGTTCATAATGGTATTGCATGCCAAAAGAAAAGTAGATGCAATTTGTTCTGTGAAAGCTACATTGTTTTTTGAGGCCACAAAAGGGAGGAGAAATGATCTCCCGCTCCTGGCCTCAGCTGCCGCCGATAGCATGCAGAAACACTGGGTTTATTACTGCTGTCCAAAATAAAATTAAATAACACCGGACGGTGATCAGAGAACACTGCATCCAAAAGCTTAACATTACTGACATCAAAACCATTAGTTAAAAGCAAGTCCAACCTATGAGCAAATATGTGCGTTGCTTCAGTAACATGTTGCATAAAATTAAATGTATCAATCAATTCTAAAAACTCAGTAGCCAAAGGCTTGGACGGACAGCAAACATGAACATTAAAATCACCCAGAAGTAAGATTCGATCATACTGTGGAATAACAGCTGCAAGCAAGTCAGAGAAATCCTTTAAAAAATCTTTGTTGTGCTTGGGTGGGTGATAGATAAGTGCGCACAACACAGGATTGTGGTGTCCCAGTTCAAAGCAGCATAATTCAAATGACGAAAAACATCCAGGCACAATACTTTTATATGCCAAACTGTCTCTGAAAATAGCAGCAATGCCACCACCCCGACCACTGCTTCTTGGAACATTAATGAATGAGCAGTTCGAAGGAACCAGGTCAACAAAAGCTGAGGACTCACCCGCAGAGATCCAAGTCTCAGTCACAAACACTACATCCAAAAAGTGTGTGGAGAAGAAATCCTGCAAAATGAAAGTCTTGTTCATCACGGAACGCACATTAACTAGCGCACAGTTGATAATCTGTGTATTAGCCTCTGAAGCTACCTGGCTAAGGCCTCGGAGGTTGGCGTGGTTTATGCCTGGAGAGACTTCAGCTCAACGTGGCTTGGTGGTATGTACCGTCCAGGGCTCCACATCAAGCGGAGGAACCACAGGATCCTCCAAACTGTGACTGTCCAGCGTTGGGACCAGGAGGCAGAGCTGTGGTCTTATACACCTCTCTGCAGCTTCTCTCCCCCTGCCATCCCCTCATTACCCCATCCCCGTAGAGACGGTGCCTGCTCCCAGACCACCAATAACCAGCAAAAATCTATTTAAGCATAAAAATTCAAAAAGAAAAAATAATATAGCACCTTCAACTGCACCACAGACTAAAACAGTTAAATGTGGTCTATTAAACATTAGGTCTCTCTCTTCTAAGTCCCTGTGGTAAATGATATAATAATTGATCAACATATTGATTTATTCTGCCTAACAGAAACTTGGTTACAGCAGGATGAATATGTTAGTTTAAATGAGTCAACACCCCCGAGTCACACTAACTGTCAGAATGCTCGTAGCACGGGCCGAGGCAGAGGATTAGCAGCAATCTTCCATTCCAGCTTATTAATTAATCAAAAACCCAGACAGAGCTTTAATTCATTTGAAAGCTTGTCTCTTAGTCTTGTCCATCCAAATTGGAAGTCCCAAAAACCAGTTTTATTTGTTATTATCTATCGTCCACCTGGTCATTACTGTGAGTTTCTCTGTGAATTTTCAGACCTTTTGTCTGACTTAGTGCTTAGCTCAGATAAGATAATTATAGTGGGCGATTTTAACATCCACACAGATGCTGAGAATGACAGCCTCAACACTGCATTTAATCTATTATTAGACTCTATTGGCTTTGCTCAAAATGTAAATGAGTCCACCCACCATTTTAATCATATTTTAGATCTTGTTCTGACTTATGGTATGGAAATAGAAGACAACAGTATTCCCTGAAAACTCCCTTCTGTCTGATCATTTTTAATAACATTTACATTTACCCTGTTGGACTACCCTGCAGTGGGGAATAAGTTTCATTACACTAGAAGTCTTTCAGAAAGCGCTGTAACTAGGTTTAAGGATATGATTCCTTCTTTATGTTCTCTAATGCCATATACCAACACAGTGCAGAGTAGCTACCTAAACTCTGTAAGGGAGTTAGAGTATCCCGTCAATAGTTTTACATCCTCATTGAAGACAACTTTGGATGCTGTAGCTCCTCTGAAAAAGAGAGCTTTAAATCAGAAGTGTCTGACTCCGTGGTATAACTCACAAACTCGTAGCTTAAAGCAGATAACCCGTAAGTTGGAGAGGAAATGGCGTCTCACTAATTTAGAAGATCTTCACTTAGCCTGGAAAAAAGAGTTTGTTGCTCTATAAAAAAGCCCTCCGTAAAGCTAGGACATCTTTCTACTCATCACTAATTGAAGAAAATAAGAACAACCCAGGTTTCTTTTCAGCACTGTAGCCAGGCTGACAAAGAGTCAGAGCTCTATTGAGCTGAGTATTCCATTAACTTTAACTAGTAATGACTTCATGACTTTCTTTGCTAACAAAATTTTGACTATTAGAGAAAAAATTACTCATAACCATCCCAAAGATGTATCGTTATCTTTGGCTGCTTTCAGTGATGCCGGTATTTGGTTAGACTCTTTCTCTCCGATTGTTCTGCCTGAGTTATTTTCATTAGTTACTTCATCCAAACCATCAACATGTTTATTAGACCCCATTCCTGCCAGGCTGCTCAAGGAAGTCCTACCATTATTTAATGCTTCAATCTTAAATATGATCAATCTATCTTTGTTAGTTGGTTATGTACCACAGGCCTTTAAGGTGGCAGTAATTAAACCATTACTTAAAAAGCCATCACTTGACCCAGCTATCTTAGCTAATTATAGGCCAATCTCCAACCTTCCTTTTCTCTCAAAGATTCTTGAGAGGGTAGTTGTAAAACAGCTAACTGATCATCTGCAGAGGAATGGTCTATTTGAAGAGTTTCAGTCAGGTTTTAGAATTCATCATAGTACAGAAACAGCATTAGTGAAGGTTACAAATGATCTTCTTATGGCTTCGGACAGTGGACTTATCTCTGTGCTTGTTCTGTTAGACCTCAGTGCTGCTTTTGATACTGTTGACCATAAAATTTTATTACAGAGATTAGAGCATGTCATAGGTATTAAAGGCACTGCGCTGCGGTGGTTTGAATCATATTTGTCTAATAGATTACAGTTTGTTCATGTAAATGGGGAATCTTCTTCACAGACTAAAGTTAATTATGGAGTTCCACAAGGTTCTGTGCTAGGACCAATTTTATTCACTTTATACATGCTTCCCTTGGGCAGTATTATTAGACGGTATTGCTTAAATTTTCATTGTTACGCAGATGATACCCAGCTTTATCTATCCATGAAGCCAGAGGATACACACCAATTAGCTAAACTGCAGGATTGTCTTACAGACATAAAGACATGGATGACCTCTAATTTCCTGCTTTTAAACTCAGATAAAACTGAAGTTATTGTACTTGGCCCCACAAATCTTAGAAGCATGGTGTCTAACCAGATCGTTACTATGGATGGCATTTCCCTGATCTCTAGTAATACTGTGAGAAATCTTGGAGTTATTTTTGATCAGGATATGTCATTCAAAGCGCATATTAAACAAATATGTAGGACTGCCTTTTTGCATTTACGCAATATCTCTAAAATCAGAAGATCTTGTCTCAGAGTGATGCTGAAAAACTAATTCATGCATTTATTTCCTCTAGGCTGGACTATTGTAATTCATTATTATCAGGTTGTCCTAAAAGTTCCCTAAAAAGCCTTCAGTTGGTTCAGAATGCTGCAGCTAGAGTACTGACGGGGACTAGAAGGAGAGTGTTTCTTTCTCTTTTTGCTCTGTATGCACCACTCTGCATTTAATCATTAGTGATTGATCTCTGCTCCCCTCCACAGCATGTCTTTTTCCTGGTTCTCTCCCTCAGCCCCAACCAGTCCCAGCAGAAGACTGCCCCTCCCTGAGCCTGGTTCTGCTGGAGGTTTCTTCCTGTTAAAAGGGAGTTTTTCCTTCCCACTGTAGCCAAGTGCTTGCTCATAGGGGGTTGTTTTGACCGTTGGGGTTTTTCATAATTATTGTATGGCCTTGCCTTACAATATAAAGCGCCTTGGGGCAACTGTTTGTTGTGATTTGGCGCTATATAAGAAAAAAGTTGATTGATTGATTGATTATAAGAAGTAGTTCTAAACAGTTACAATATCCTGAGTATTTTATTGATGAGGATAATGTAATTTGTAATAAAATGATGGGGCTGACAATCTAAATATTTTTTTTTTGTAAATGTGGGACCTGATCTTGCAGGAACAATCTCTGATCCTTTGACAGTTGGGAAAAACATGGATGTGTTGATAGAACGAAATTATAAATTCAATGTTTCTCAAAGTGGTGGAGGAGAAAGAAATATTAGATATTGTTAAAAAAATGTAAAAACAAAACATCAACTGATTATAATGACATTGATATGGCAACAGTAAAAGAGGTGATTGAAGGGATCTCAAAACCTTTAACATACATCTGTAATTTATCATTTCAAACTGGTTCATTCCCAAACAAGATGAAAATAGCCAAAGTCATTCCACTGTACAAAACCGGGAACAAGCATCATTTCAACAACTACAGACCTGTGTCTTTATACATCCATCCATCCATTTTCTTCCGCTTTATCCGGAGTCAGGTCGCGGGGGCAGCAGCTCAAGCAAAGCCGCCCAGACCTCCCAATCCACATACACCTCCCCCAGCTCCTCCGGGGGAACCCCAAGGCGTTCCCAAGCCAGCTGAGAGATGTAGTCCCTCCAGCGTGTCCTGGGTCTTCCCCGGGGCCTCCTCCCAGTGGGACATGCCCGGAACACCTCTCCAGCGAGGCGTCCAGGGGGCATCCGGAAAAGATGCCCGAGCCACTTCAACTGACTCCTTTTGACCTGGAGGAGTCGTCTTTACTTCCGACGTGGAGGAAGTAAAAACCTGTGTCTTTACTTCCACAATTTTCCAAAATGCTGGCAAAAACTCTTTCATAATAGATTGGATATATTCATTAAAAAGCAGAAATTGCTCTCCAATAACCAAAATGGTTTTAGATCAAACAGTACAACATCATTAGCAATAATACAAGCAATTGAAGAAATCACAAATGCCATTGAACAAAATAAATATGCAGTTGGAATATTTATTGACATTAAGAAAGCCTTTGACACAATCAACCATAAAATATTAATTAAAAACCTGGGAGGATATGGCATCAGAGGTACTGTATCAGACTGGGTTAGAAGCTATTTACAACAGAGACAGCAGTTTGTTAAGATGGGTGATGTCAGTTCTGAATGTTTGGACATTGTTTGTGGGGTACCACAGGGGTCAGTGTTGGGGCCCAAACTGCTTATATTGTATATTAATGATATTTGTAAGGTGTCACAGATACTCAAACTGGTGTTGTCTGCTGATTACATGAATATTTTCTGTTCTGGGGAGAATTTAAAATAAAATGGTAGAGGAAATCACTGAAGAAATAAGCAAATTGAAAATATGGTTTGACTGAAACCAGGGGCGTAGGTTTGCATATGGACCATAGGGACAAGTCACAACCAATATTTTGGGATGGCAAAATAGTCCCTACCAATATTTAGCATTTTTGTTTATATAACAAAATCATTCACTATTTTTTTGCGAACTCGATACTATAATTTTAGTCGTCACGTTTTGTGTTTTTGACGTGCCAGAGTGACAGGGTTACCCATGTTGCAATTTCATTGGCTCACGTTCTTCTCACATGGACGTAAACAAAGCGCATCTCGTGGCAGGCAGTGCTTCATTTGTAAAGTGGGAGGTCCCGGAGCGCAGAGGATGGGTGGCTCCGGTGCAATGTTGCCAGATGTACGATAATTATCGTATTTGTACGATAGTTTTGCCCTCTGTACGATGTACGATCAATAAATGTACGATCAATAATGGGAAAAAATCCAATATGTACGATAATTTCAGTTGGTTGCCCAAACACGCATCTCTCTCTGACACCCAAGAATCATTTTGCAGGCGTTGCACTCAGGCGGCATCAAATGCTGGCTTTGAGCGACCGGGACAGTCATTTGAAAGCCCGCCCCCTCTCATACAAAGTAATGAGTTCCATCCAATCTGTACCGTGACAAGAAGATTCCCCAACCAACATCTTTTTTTTTTTTTTCGAAACTGTATTTCAACAAATGCAATAACAAATGAACAAAACACAAGAGCAAAGAGATATACAAGAAAAATAAAAAAAAAGTTCAAGTTCCTTATGGAGGTGTCAACATTTTTTCTGTGTTCAACAAAATCTGCACAAGTGGCATCAGATGACGACAGCGACCTGGAGGTTGAATTCGACTCTTTCTAGTCTGGTAATTAACACATGTTTGTGTTACTTCACAGTCTGGCAGTGCATTTGCTTGTGCATTTGCGTTCTTTTTGTGCCATAGTTTCCCCATTAATATAATTACTGTTTAAAAATGTGACATAAAATTCTTTGTAAATTAAAAAAAAAAAAAAACGCTAAAATAGCTACGTTGTATGCGTTTTGTTTGTGTACGATAATTTCTCCCAAAATACAATAATTTTGCGGTTTTGGTACGATAGTTTCATATTTCATATCTGGCAACACTGCTGCGGTGCAGAAAAACAAGAAGGGCGGGGCTGGGGAACAATGCTGTGCGCCACACTTAAAATAAACTGCACACCCACACAAACACATCTTCACAAATGACACTAACATCCTGCCTTTTCCCTCAAAAATTACTACATTTATGTTTGCTGTCTGTCTCTGTACTTTTCTGTCACTTTTGCGCTCTTTTTCATACTTTTCCCTCGTTTCAAAAGTCACCGAACGCACTTTACCGTAATATATGCAACATATAGCACACTGTTGGAGAGCACGGGTTCTTGGCTTGCTGTCAGTGTTGAAATTTTTCAGAGTGAGGGCTTACATGAGAACTTACGGTAATGAGAATCAGCGGCGCACTAGTGTGAAACTTCTGTGTTTTTCCTCTGCGTTATGACATCACAGGCTTACGTTTACCGTAATACACCATATATATCATTGGAAAGCCCTTTTTTTTTGTTGGCAAATTAGGTTGCCAGATACCTACAACTGCATTATTGATGAAGAGAATAGATTATACATCTTGGTTGCAAAAACTTTTTTTTTTTTTTAGCTCCACAAGTATTTTTTTTGTTGTCTTGTTCTCTCAGGTGTAGGCCTATAGAATAGATTCTGATTTTGGGTGCAATTTTGTTATTTAAGCTATTTGTTTGTTTGCCTGCACGCTTAATATTGTAAATAAAGTGTTAAATTATTCAGCATTATGTTGTCATATGTTATGTATTATGCTGTACTTGTGCGTCTAACGGTATGAGTGGGTTAGGGGGTGGTGGTGGTGAGCGGGGGGGGGGGGTATTGTCCCTACCAAAGCTGAGACCAAACCTACGCCCTTGACTGAAACAAACTGTCATTGAACTTAAATTAAAACTAATGTTCTTTGGGAACTGCAGAACCAATGATACAGATAGATGGGGTGCAGATTGAAAGGTTTGATGAAAATAAATTGGGGTAATAATAGATGAGAAAATCAGTTGGAAACCACACATCAAATATATACAAACCAAAGTATCAAGAAGCATTTCAGTGTTAAACAAAACATGTTCTGGATCATAAATCACTCAGCATCTTATACTGCTCCACTGTCTGACCGCATTTCAATTACTGTGTAGAAATTTGGGATAATAACTATATGAGTTCAATGAAATCACTAATTATTTTTCAAAAAAGGGCAACACGGGTCAGCTATCAAGACCAAACTCACTCACTCTTCTTAAAATTAAAACTATTAAAATTAACAGACAGTAAAATTCCAAACAGCACAGATCTTGTACAAGGCAAAAAATGACCTTTTACCAAAAAACATACAGAAATTGTTTAAGGATCGAGAGGAGAGACATCAATTACGAGGGAAATACAACTTCAAAATGAACAAAATCCACACAATTCTGTGTTTCATTCTGTGGGGTCAGACTGTGGAACAGTATGAACGAGGAGTTAAATCAGCGTCCAAACATTCAACAGGTTAAAACTAAATATAAGGAATGTGTTTTCACGGGATACAAAGTGTGAGAGTCACTGGATGTTCACAGGAAACTGTTACTGATGATTTATTTCTATATTTGTTTTATGTTCATTGTTAGTTGGGTCTGTCTTTTCTGTTGTTTTGTCGGGTTTCTTATATCGCTGTCTTTTTTCTAAAATTGTATCATTATTATTGTTACTATTAGTTGGTGCTATTATTATTATTATTATTGTTATTATTATTATTATCATGATTGTCAATTTTTAAGGAAACAGGAATTGATATGTAAATCATTATACAGGGAGAAGAGGTGGGATCATAGCCGGCGCCACGAGGGGGTGTTTGGGGGCGACGCCCCCTCACATCATCAACCTCACCCCCTCGGATGTTAGAGTTATCAAAAAAATAAAAAAGAAACAAAAAGAAATACTAGAAAATATAGAAAAATATTAGTTATTCAATAATATCACGTATTTAACAAATAAACCAAATTAAAGTAATTAATTTTAAAACAAACAGATATGGCGTGTGTCTGTGTTCGAGAGATTTGATAGGTTGAGGGTTGCGCTTGTCAGTGCGGCAGAGGGCCGTGCGTTTCCAACGCGTCGTGACGTCAAACGCGTCGCTTCGGAAGCGGCAAGAGGAGATTGCTACGTCACACTGTGGCTGTTTCCACAATCTGAATAAAGTTCAGCGATCACCAGCTTGAATTTGCGTCACCTGAACCATGGCATCATCACTGGGCAGAGCGATCCAGGCCGCCGGGGTGATGGAGCAAACCCACTCAGTCCAAAATCCCCCACTTTTTGGATATATGTGAAGTCCCAGTTTGACCAACAGAGTTTAGTTCTGCAGTTTTACTGAGGTGAGAATAATGTAAAAATAAAACGTGACGTTTACTGAACTGTGAAGGTTTAATGATCGGCTAACGTTAGCTTAGCCTTTTAGCACAGTTGATCTGAGTGAACACTTTTAATTTGTAAAATGGTTCAGTCTTTTTTATTTTTACAAAATAAAGCTACAGCTTTTTTCAGACACCACAAAAGCTGAGCTTTAAATAACTTATTTTTTCGGGTGTTTTTTCCATCGTTTTTTCCATTGTTTTTTTTTTTGCTGTTTCCCCCCCCCCCCCCCCCCCCCCCCCCTTTTTTTTTATATATAGAAACTGTTTAGTGTTTCTTTATATTTAAAGAAATATTTTTATTTGTCCCAATCAGGAACATTTGCTGTGCAGACAACCAAACTTCTATTGATGAGCTGAACACCACGAAGTCCAGTTGAAAGAAAACATCTCTGCTTTTCAGCAACACCACCAGAGGTCAAAACTGCAGAAGAGACCTTCATCTGGTCCCGAGAATCCAGCAGAACATCACCTGCTTCTAAATAAAAGGCTCTTTAAACAGCAACTATTTTATTGTTTTTAAAAAAACTGTTTCACTTTATATTTTAACAATAAATGAACAGATCATTAAAAATGACCACGAATTAAAGTCAAAAGACATTTGCACAAGTAGAAGCTCTCCACTAATTGTGCTCAAATTCATATTTTAGAAATGACTCTGTCCTGATAACATTAAAGGCAATTACATATTTTGACGAAATTGCAAGTTTAAATGACTATAAAAAAATTCATCACGAGGTTTATGTCACAGAAATCCTACTTTACAATCACACTGCAGTCATTGTTAAATTATTTTCTTTTGCATTTATAATAAACATTTGTATTTATTTAGTGTTTGTTTTTCTGGTTGAAATAAGATATAAATAATCTACCAGACTTAAAAAATATACAAGTTTCCATGTTATTTTATTTGTCTAAAAATAAATGTTCAAGGTTCCTTATGTTAAACAAGAAATTATCTAATCTGAAATAACAGGTGGTTTTAATTTACAGATGAAAGGTTTCTAAAGAACGATTTATTGATTTATTTACCTATTTTAATTACAAGTGTTCTAAACTTTTTTAACAGTAATCAGAAATTTTGAGGTAACAAACAACAACAAAAAAACATTTCCAATGATTTTTCTTCAGAAAACTGCTCTTTAAATGAGCAGTCCTGTCACATGTTAATGTTTTGTACAGATCAGTGGTTTCTGCACCAATCGGATTGGTCCGATCCATTTTGTACAGATCAGTGGTTTCTGCACCAATCGGATTGGTCTAATCCATTTTGTACAGATCAGTGGTTTCTGCCACGGGTCTTCCATGTTTTGGCCTGACTTGGACAACACGAGAACACCGGCTCTGTGTGGTATGCAGGAAATCACTTGACCGAGGGTCTATACATTCAAATAATAATTTAAAAAATACTGTCATCACTCTTTACTCTTAGTCAGTGTCTTACAATGGTGTAGCCTAAATACATGAGCTTTCCAGGAGCGCACCCAATTCATTACGCACGCTCAGAGGCAGGTACCCTCCGGTGCACACTTTTTTTTGGGGGGAGGGGGGCGCGACCCTGCCCCCTGTGATAAACTCATCGCCCGCTTAATATTTTTTTTCTGGCGCTGGGCCTGGGTGGGATTAGATAAGTTTTGACTTGTTCTCACTCCTTTTTGAACTAACTTTAGTTTTACATTGTCTGTTGTTTTATTTTTTCTTTTATGTTCAAAATAAATCTTCAATCAATCAATCGTCAATCAAGCAACGTGGATTCTGTGCCTCTCCTCTCTTCCTCCACACTCTGGGACCTTGATTTCCAAAGGAAATGCAAAATGTCCTTTGATCAGAGAACATAACTTTGGAGCACTCAGCAGCAGTCCAGAGTCCTTTTTGTCTTTAACCCAGACAAGACGTCCAGTCAGCAGTCTTCACTGTGATTGTGTAACCCACAGAACTAGACTGAGAGACCAGTTAAAGGCCTTTGCAGGTGTTTGGAGTTAATCAGCTGATTAGAGTCTGACACCAGGTGTCTTCAATATTCAACTTTTCCACAATATTCTAATTTTCTGAGATACTGAATTTGGGATTTTCATTATTTGGCAATTACAATCATCAAAATGAAAAGAAATAAACATCAATATTATATTACAATATTATGATCAGTATTACAATATTATATTGAAAAAACAGCTTTGCTCATTCAATGACTTGAATATAATCATTTCAAACATAGTAAATCAGGTCAATTTCTGGCAAATCAATTTCAATGCAATCAGGAAAAAAAAAAAATCAAAAATAACATCTATCAGGGATCAAGCTGGAAACTAGATGCAGTTGCCACAACAAATTAATCAGATATTTAAGAACTGCTACAGTAATCTATACTCATCGGAGAATACACCTAATCCTCTCCTAAACTAGGAGAGCTGGTTCACCTGAACTTTGTCCCATTCCTTGATAAACTTTGTAATGATTTGAAATGATGGAACAACCTCCCCATCTTCCTATTAGGATGAACAGCAACTATCAAAGTTAAAGTATTACCACAAATTAATTACCTCTTTTCAGTGATTCCATTCAAACCCACAGTCAAGGTTGGGTAGGATTACTTTGAAAAAGTACATGTGGATTACATGTATGTATGTACATACATTTGGATTACTTGTAATCTGATTACTTTTGGATTACATTTCAAAGTAATCCTACCCAACCTTGCCCACAGTTAAAAGGTTTCAGTGTTTAGATTCTGCTATTTAAAGTTTTACTGGAAAAATAAAAAAAAGCTCAAATTAGTCTAGCTACTCTCCAGAAAAATAAATCTCAAGGTGGTCTGGAAGCACCAAACACTTCTACATTACTATCTGACTAAGCAGATACAATACTTGATCAAATGGGTTCATCCTGATCCAGTCCACAGCTCCTGGATAGAATTAGAACAGTTAGAATGAAACAACATCACACTTTCAGATTAAAGGGCCTTTCACACCAGACGCGTTGGAAGCATCAGAGGCATCATGAATCAGTCTAAAAAGCATTATTTTCAATGAGACGCATTGCTTTTTAGAGGCATCAGAAGAATCGCGACAAAAGCCAAGCTAATTTGACGCTTCTGATGGGAGTGCATATTGCTGCTTGTCAACAGGCTGACATGGTCAAAGTTTAAACTGGGCTTCCAGTGCTCCCCCGGGACTGCCCGCCGCCTCCCCATCTCGTGGTTACCTTGGCGCCTCCCTTGGTTCTGGGGTGGGGGAGCTGCAGGGTCCGGTGGGGCCGGTATGTGCGGCCCACTCCCTGCACCGTGCCTCCACACACATCAGAATTAAAACAACCTCACATATACATTTGATATTGTTAATGTGCACTAAACTTTGGAGCAGTCCATCATCCGAATTAAGGCAAAGTGAGTGTAGGCTACAGCAAAGTCCTGCGCAGCTGGGCTTGGTGGGGTGGAGGGCGGGAGCGCTGCAGCTTTTGCTGTGCGGCCTCCCGCCAGTGGCAGAATGGAGGCCGGGGTGGCGGAGTAGGGACAGAAACATAAGGGGAGTGGTAGGGGTGGGGGGACAGTTGCCTTGATAACAGCAGGCTGTAAGGGAGGGCAGATAAGAGGGGAGTCGAATGCTTCACCAAGACTGTTGAAATCCTTCTGGAAGAAAACAAGTGGGGCGTTTTGACCTTCGATAGCTGATAAGGCTGCCATGTTTTGGGTTAGGCAGAGAGACACAGAAATTCCATTTGTGGCTCCTCTGACTGGCAAAATCCAATTTATGAATATTCCCTGATCTCCAACATCTTCATTGCAAGGCAGATATTTGCCCCGAGATGTTTTCCAACTCACAAGATACCATGACAGAATGAGGTAAAGGAAATGTGAACTGGCCTGGAGGAAGCCCACGGCCCTCATCTGGAGCCAGGCCTGGATGTATGGCCCATCAGTGAGCACCTAGTGGCTGGGTTTGCCACAGAGCCCAGTTGAGCAAAGCCTGAAAAGGCAGCATGGACCTTCCATCTTCACTCTGTGCAGGGGAAACTGCTGGAATCGGGTGCACTGGCCCATGGGTGGCAGTGAAAGTCAAGGCCCTCAACCCAGGTGGCAGGGGCTGGCTCTGGGGGTGTGGAATGTCACCTCACTGTGGGGGAAGGAGCCGGAGCTTGTGCGGGAGGTGGAGCAATACCAGTTAGGTCTTGTGGGCCTTGTGTCCATGTACAGCCTTGCTCTGGAACCACTCTCCTTGAACTGATTGTTTGTCTATGCACGAACAGCATTTTGGAGTATTGGCCTTCTTGAAGTCCCTGAATGGAGTCCTGTATGGGGCTCCGGTGGGGGACTCCATTGTTCTGCTGGGGGACTTCAACGCACACCTGGGCAATGACAGAGACACCCGGAGAGGTGTGCTTGGGAGGAACGGCCTCCATGATCTAATCCTGAATGGTCATTTGTTACTGGACTTCTGTGCTAGTCATGGACTGTCCATAACAAACACCATGTTTGAACATAAGGATCCTCGTAAGTGTACATGGTACCAGAGCACCCTAGGTCCAAGATCAATGATCTATTTTGTGATCGTATCATCTGATTTGAAGCCGCATGTTCTGAACACTCGGGTGAAGAGAGGGGGCAGAGCTGTCAACTGATCACCATCTGGTGGTGAGTTGGATCAGATGGTGGGGGAGGATTTTGGACAAACGGATAGTGCGGTCGAACTGGGAATGCCTGAAGGAGCCCATTGTCCAACAGATTTTCAACTCACACCTCCGGCAGAGTTTCTCGAGCATCCCTGTGGAGGTTGGGGGCATTTTACCAGAACAGCAATGTTCAAAACTTCCATTGCTGAAGATTCAGTGAGGAGCTGTGGACTGAAGGTCTTAGGTGCTTCAAGGGGTGGAAACCCTTGAACACCGTGGTGGACATCAGTGGTCAGGGAAGCCATCCGACTGAAGGAGTCTTTCCGGGATATGTTATCTTGGAAGACTCCAGAGGCAGTTGCAAGGTACCGAAAGGCCCAGAGGGCAGCAACCTCTGTTGCGGGGGAGACAAAGCAGCTCGTATGGGAGGAGTTCTGCACAACCATGGAGAAAGATCTTCAGTCGGCACCATGGTGCTTCTGGTGGACCGTGAGGCACCTCAGGAGGGGAAAATGGGAACCATCCAAGCTGTGTACAGTAAGCATGCATTGTTGACCTCAACTGAGGATGTAATCCGGCGCTGGAAGGAACACTTTGAGGAACTCCTGCATCACACTGGCGCACTCTCTATAGTAGGGGCAGTGGTGGAAGCTGATGGAGGATTTTCATCAATTTCCCTGGTGGAAGTCACTCAGGTAGTCAAACAACTGAGGTACTTGAAATCTGTTAAAAACTTGTGGAAGCTCATTGGATTGGATCTGCTGGATGAGAAGAAGCAGTACAGAGAGAGGACACCTATCACTGCTTTGGGGAAGGAATCTCTGTTCAAGAGGGGAAGAGGTTTCATGGGTCATAAATCCACCAGATAGAGTCTGAGTGTGTCTCACTGGGTGTTCTATCTTCTTGACCTGTCTTTCTCTCTATTCTCTTGACCACCTCTGATTGGGGATCCCAAGGCGTTCCCAGGCCAGTGTGTAGATATAATCTCTCCACATAGTCCTGGGTCTTCCTCAGCGTCTCCTCCCAGATGGACGTGCCCTTACCAGGTGCTTGACCCACCTCAGCTGGCTCCTGTCAACATGAAGGAGCCAGCATGGAGCAGCTGGGGTTCAGGCCTCATTATGGGGCAGAGGAAGACACGGAACCACAGTGATGGAACAGACCCTTTTGGATATATACAAACACACTGTTTGACCAACGGATATTCTGCAGCTTACTCGAGGTGAGAATAATTTAAAAATAAAATGTGACATTACTGCACTGTCTACCTTAAGCTCCCCACGGATAACAGAACTTCTCACTCTATCTCTAAAGGAGACACCAGCAACCCTCTTAAGGAAACCCATTTCAGCTGCTTGTACCCATGATCTAGTTCTTTCAGTCATGACCCAACCCTTATGACTGTAGGTGAGAGTCGGAACGAAGATTGACCAGTAGATCATTTACATTTACTCTGATGGACTACCCAGCAGTGGGGAATAAGTTTCATTACACTAGAAGTCTTTCAGAAAGTGCTGTAACTAGGTTTAAGGATATGATTCCTTCTTTATGTTCTCTAATGCCATATACCAACACAGTGCAGAGTAGCTACCTAAACTCTGTAAGTGAGATAGAGTATCTCATCAATAGTTTTACATCCTCATTGAAGACAACTTTGGATGCTGTAGCTCCTCTGAAAAAGAGAGCTTTAAATCAGAAGTGCCTGACTCCGTGGTATAACTCACAAACTCGCAGCTTAAAACAGATAACCCGTAAGTTGGAGAGGAAATGGCGTCTCACTAATTTAGAAGATCTTCACTTAGCCTGGAAAAAGAGTCTCTTGCTCTATAAAAAAGCCCTCCGTAAAGCTAGGACATCTTACTACTCATCACTAATTGAAGAAAATAAGAACAACCCCAGGTTTCTTTTCAGCACTGTAGCCAGGCTGACAAAGAGTCAGAGCTCTATTGAGCCGAGTATTCCTTTAACTTTAACTAGTAATGACTTCATGACTTTCTTTGCTAATAAAATTTTAACTATTAGAGAAAAAATTACTCATAACCATCCCAAAGACGTATCGTTATCTTTGGCTGCTTTCAGTGATGCCGGTATTTGGTTAGACTCTTTCTCTCCGATTGTTCTGTCTGAGTTATTTTCATTAGTTACTTCATCCAAACCATCAACATGTTTATTAGACCACATTCCTACCAGGCTGCTCAAGGAAGCCCTACCATTATTTAATGCTTCGATCTTAAATATGATCAATCTATCTTTGTTAGTTGGCTATGTACCACAGGCTTTTAAGGTGGCAGTAATTAAACCATTACTTAAAAAGCCATCACTTGACCCAGCTATCAGCTAATTATAGGCCAATCTCCAACCTTCCTTTTCTCTCAAAAATTCTTGAAAGGGTAGTTGTAAAACAGCTAACTGATCATCTGCAGAGGAATGGTCTATTTGAAGAGTTTCAGTCAGGTTTTAGAATTCATCATAGTACAGAAACAGCATTAGTGAAGGTTACAAATGATCTTCTTATGGCCTCGGACAGTGGACTCATCTCTGTGCTTGTTCTGTTAGACCTCAGTGCTGCTTTTGATACTGCTGACCATAAAATTTTATTACAGAGATTAGAGCATGCCATAGGTATTAAAGGCACTGCGCTGCGGTGGTTTGAATCATATTTATCTAATAGATTACAATTTCTTCATGTAAATGGGGAATCTTCTTCACAGACTAAGGTTAATTATGGAGTTCCACAAGGTTCTGTGCTAGGACCAATTTTATTCACTTTATACATGCTTCCCTTAGGCAGTATTATTAGATGGCATTGCTTAAATTTTCATTGTTACGTAGATGATACCCAGCTTTATCTATCCATGAAGCCAGAGGACACACACCAATTAGCTAAACTGCAGGATTGTCTTACAGACATAAAGACATGGATGACCTCTAATTTCCTGCTTTTAAACTCAGATAAAACTGAAGTTATTGTACTTGGCCCCACAAATCTTAGAAACGTGTCTAACCAGATCCTTACTCTGGATGGCATTACCCTGACCTCTAGTAATACTGTGAGAAATCTTGGAGTCATTTTTGATCAGGATATGTCATTCAAAGCGCATATTAAAGAAATATGTAGGACTGCTTTTTTTGCATTTACACAATATCTCTAAAATTAGAAAGGTCTTGTCTCAGAGTGATGCTGAAAAACTAATTCATGCATTTATTTCCTCTAGGCTGGACTATTGTAATTCATTATTATCAGGTTGTCCTAAAAGTTCCCTGAAAAGCCTTCAGAATGCTGCAGCTAGAGTACTGACGGGGACTAGAAGGAGAGAGCATATCTCACCCATATTGGCCTCTCTTCATTGGCTTCCTGTTAATTCTAGAATAGAATTTAAAATTCTTCTTCTTACTTATAAGGTTTTGAATAATCAGGTCCCATCTTATCTTAGGGACCTCGTAGTACCATATCACCCCAATAGAGCGCTTCGCTCTCAGACTGCAGGCTTACTTGTAGTTCCTAGGGTTTGTAAGAGTAGAATGGGAGGCAGAGCCTTCAGCTTTCAGGCTCCTCTCCTGTGGAACCAGCTCCCAATTCAGATCAGGGAGACAGACACCCTCTCTACTTTTAAGATTAGGCTTAAAACTTTCCTTTTTGCTAAAGCTTATAGTTAGGGCTGGATCAGGTGACCCTGAACCGTCCCTTAGTTATGCTGCTATAGACGTAGACTGCTGGGGGGTTCCCATGATGCACTGAGTGTTTCTTTCTCTTTTTGCTCTGTATGCACCACTCTGCATTTAATCATTAGTGATTGATCTCTGCTCCCCTCCACAGCATGTCTTTTTCCTGGTTCTCTCCCTCAGCCCCAACCAGTCCCAGCAGAAGACTGCCCCTCCCTGAGCCTGGTTCTTCCTGTTAAAAGGGAGTTTTTCCTTCCCACTGTCGCCAAGTGCTTGCTCACAGGGGGTCGTTTTGACCGTTGGGTTTTTTACGTAATTATTGTATGGCTTTGCCTTACAATATAAAGCGCCTTGGGGCAACTGTTTGTTGTGATTTGGCGCTATATAAATAAAATTGATTGATTGATTGATAGATTGAGAGCTTCATCTTTTGGCTCAGCTCCATTTTCATCACAACAGTACGGTAGAGCGAATGCAACACGGCCCCTGCTCTGCCAATTCTCCGGCCAATCTCATGCCCCATTGTCCCCTCACTCATGAAAAAGACCCTGAGGCACTTGAACGCCTTCATTTGGGGAAAAATTGCATTTCCTACCCGGAGTGGGCAATCCATTGGTTTCCTGGTGAGAGCCAAGGCCTCAGATTTAGAGATGCTGATCCTCATCCCAGCCGCTTCACACTTGGCTGCGAACCGATCCAGTGAGTGTTGGAGGTCACAGGCAGATAAAGCCAACAGGACCACATCAACTGCAAAAAGCAGTGATGAGACCCTGAGTCCACCAAACTGGAAACCCTCCTCCCCCGACTGTGCCTCGATATCCTGTCTATGAATATCACAAACAGGATTGTTGACAAGGCGCAGCCCTGGCAGAGGCCAACCTCCACCGGAAAGGAGTCTGACTTACTGCCGAGCACCCGAACACACCTCTTGCTTTGTGAGTACAGAGATTGGATGTCCCTGAGAAGGGACCCCCTCACTCCATACTTCCACAGCACCTCCCACAGTATCTACCAGGGTACCCGATCATGCGCCTTCTCCAAGTCCACAAAACACATGTAGACTGGGTGGGCATACCCTCCAGGATCCTTGTGAGAGTGAAGAGCTGGCCAGTTGTTCCATGACCAAGACGGCACCCACATTGTTCCTCTTCAATCAGAGCTTCAACTATTGGCTAAACCCTCCTTTCCAGCACCCTGGAGTAAATTTTACCAGGGAGGCTGAGTAGTGTGATGCCCCTGTAATTGGCCAACACTCTCTGGTCCCCCTTTTTAAATATGAGGACCACCACCCTAGTTTGCCATTCCTTAGGTACTGTCCCAGACCTCGACGCAATGTTGAAGAGATGTCTCATCCAAGACAATCCCAGAGCCTTCAGCATTTCTGGACGGATCTCATCAACCCCCGGGGCCTTGCCACTGCGGAGTTGTTTGACCACTTCAGTGACTTCCACCAAGGAAATTGATGGTGATTCCCCATCAGCTTCCAGCTCTGCCCCTACTATAGAGAGTGCTCCAGTCTGTTGCAGAAGTTCCTCAAAGTGTTCCTTCTATCGCGGGATTACATCCTCAGTTGAGGTCAACAGAGTCCCATCCTTACTGTAGATAGCTTGGGTAGTTTCCTGTTTTCCCCTCCTGAGGTGTCTCATAGTCTGCCAGAAGCACCTTCTCCATGGTTGCTCTGAACTCCTCCCACACCCGCTGCTTTTCCTCCCCCACAGCAGAGGCTGCCGCCCTTTGGGCCTGTAGGTCCCTTGCAACTGTCTCAAGAGTCCTCAAAGATAACATATTTCGGAAGGACTCCTTCAGTTGGACAGCTTCCCTGACCACCAGTGTCCACCACGGTGTTCGAGGGTTGCCACCCCCAGGCGACAGCTCCCTGCTGCAGCTTCAGCAATGGAAGCTTTGAACATTGCCCATTCTGGTTCAATGCCCCCAACCTCCACAGGGATGCTAGAAAAGCTCCACCAGAGGTGTGAGTTGAAGACCAAGGAGATGATTACAGGAATGCTTATTCACTGTTTTTGGACGGTCTTCCGTCTTTTTGTAAATTCTTGTTGTCTAAAAGAAATGCAGGGCTGTGAAAAATCTGTGGATCTGTGAAATTCCGTGGATTTCATCATGGGGAGAGGTGTTAGTGTTTTACTCTGTAATCATGATTGTTACTGAGTTTTTAAAATGTCTATTGCAAAGTGTTCTCTTTTTTAACAACATCGTGCAAGTTTTATAAGACCGCGGCGGTCCGTGGACACTCGGAGAAAAAAAGCCTGGCTGTTACGACAGCTGTCGTAAAGCAGGACTGGTTGGTTGCTGCGGCGACGCTGTGTGTCTCCTGCACAAAGCTTTAGCTAAAGGTAGCATGTGGACATCGCAAACCTTTAGAGCGCTAAAGTTTTTAAAAGAAGACTTGTGCAGCATGTCTCTGTCACGGACCGACGTCGGCCAGAGAGAAGATGGTGAGAAAGAAAAAGTCTTATAAGGACAAGAATCCGTGGAATCGTCTCTGGCTTCATCAACACACCTGTTGGGAAAGTGTAGGTACACGGACCCACAACAGGGGGCGCAAATGAACGGACAATGGAGCAGGTCAAATAACAACACTTTACTGTTGTGAATGTGCGCAACAAATACAACAGATTACAACAATAGACCAGAGTCAATTCACAAAGGTGTCGTGTGGGCAGGCTCGAAGATAGGAGACGCCTGTCCAAAGCAGAACCGGAACCACACGATTTCCTCCGCCACCAGACCCGGGAATACTGGAGCCGCCAAGTCCCGAACTCCCAGGTGGCCACTGCCTCCGCGTGTTGGACCTGGTACTGCTGGCGAGGAACAAAAACACAATTAAACGTGGGCGCATCTGCACCCAGCAACCTGCACGGCAGGGAAGCTACCTCCACCTCTCGTTGGAGAAAAACTCTGCTGTCACTCACAAAAATCACAAAAGGTTACTGTCAAGCAGTCAGCTGAGAATATTACCTTCCAGGTAGAACGATATCTCGGCAAAGAGGTGGAGACATCGTCCTGCTGATATACTCCTGCCATCAGATGATTGGTAACAGCTGTTGCAGGTGATGCGTGACAGCTGTCACCCTGGCTGCTCCTGTGAGGCGGCTGCGCCCTCTGGTGCCTGGAGCCCGCAGTCCAGACAGGGCGCCCTCTGGTGGTGGGCCAGCAGTACCTCCTCTTCTGGCGGCCCACACAACAACACCTGAAAGATAAAAGAAATGGGAAAAGTGAACTTTGCTCTCTCAGGAAACACGGTAAGAATTTTTCTGTCTCTGGAAAATAAACATTCTGCTGTTCAAACAGGATTTTAGACAAGATTATGTGACTTTTTTCATTAATCTAGACTTTCTTTCATTGGCAAAAATCGACACTGTGGCTTTGAATGGATTTAGGCTGCATGAATTTACACAAGAATGTAAATGAGTTTTTATGAATGCAGACTTTTTTCATGGGAAAAAGACACAGTGGCTTTGAGTGGATTTACAGGAATTTACACAAGAATATGTGGCTTTTTTTTACTATAATGTATGTTAATCAATAAATAAATTTCTGTATAAAATAAAAAATCAATAAATTCAGGTTCAGGTTCTTTGAGGTGTTTGAGCTCAGACTGAGATGGATAATTTAAACAAATTTAACATTTTATTGTTGTGCATTATGCAGTTATGAAGTTATTTATAACATATTAGTTGAGAGTTCTGATTTTAATTGCCTCGTCTTTGAGCCCAATCTCAAACAAACTAAATAAAGTTTTCATGAAGATTTAGCTCTGTTTGTAAACTGTTGTTATATTGTGTACATGCTCCTACAGTGTGATACAACATGCAAAAAGCCATGTTGTATCACACTGCATGAGATCACAAGAGAAATTTAACAGCTGTTTCAGGTCCAAATTTAGTCCAAAGAATGCACCACAGGGCACTTATCTTCTCAAAATCCCCCCCCACACACACACACACCTTTCCAAACACCTATAGCATTCGGGGTAACTTTGCTGTCTTGAATATTATAGATGAATCACATTGCTGTCTTTTTTTTTTCTCCTAAGCATCCATGTGATGATAACTTTTCACCCAGAGACAGCGAGCTGAAGCTGCCACCGCCATCACCCATCAGGAGGTGGTGGAGATCGTGGAGGAATACAAATACCTCGGGACACTCTTTGACAACTTATTGAGGTTCTCCTCTAACATGGATAAAATGCACAAGAAATGTCATCAGAGACAGAAACCGGAAATCATTCAATGTAAACAAGGACATTCTCACTACATTTTATTATGCATTCATTGAAAATGTAATCACCTTCTCTTTCACTTGCTGGTTTCACTCCATCACCCTGCAAAACAGAAATCATCTGCTGTACAAGTATGTGGCCAAGGTTTGCTCTAAAATATTGGGCAACCCGTTGGGTCTCTCATCTAATTATGTGATCAACTGACTGTAAAAACTGCTCACAAAAAAATTACACAACTCCACCCATGTGCTTTCTTGGGAGTTTGAGTGGCTCCCTTCAGGATGCAGACTTAAATGTCCAGGCTGTCGGACCCAGAGGAGCAAGACAACCTTCATCCCCAGGGCTGTCCAGCTCCTAAACGCTGAACTTTAACCCCCTCATGGCTTGAAACTGATGATTGAAGCACATTTAATTGCACTTTATTTAAAAGCACTTTATAATCCAGCACTTATAACCTTTTTAGCTGTTGAATGTGGTTGCATCGTCTGTGTATTTTTTTTTTCTTTTTCAATTTCAATTTATTTTCATTTATATAACACCAAATCACAAAAAAGTTGCCTCAAGGCGCTTCACACAAGTAAGGTCTAACCTTACTAACCCCCAGAGCAAGAACACAGGCAACAGTGGTAAGAAAAAACAACCCTCTGAGGAGGAAACCTCAGCAGACCAGACTCAAAGGGGTGACCCTCTGGTTAGGCCATGATACAGGGGTGATTCTTTAACTACGGGCACTATTGGCCTTGTAAATGTAATTTCCACCACACCATTGCCTTACAATATAAAGCACCTTGGGGCAACTGTTTGTTGTGATTTGGCGCTATATACATGTGCTCTGATGTCACTGTTTATCTCCATAGAAACTACCCAAACAATCTTTCATACAAACTGTTTAAAGGGACATTACAGTGTTGTGGTGGAAATTACGGCAATAGTGTGGGACAACTACATTTTGTTTAAAAAAAATCACAACAGTTGTATGACATTGAATACCCCAATTATGTTTTCATTATTTTACTGATATTTTATTCAGAGATATTTTAAAACATTAGAAAAAACATTTACCATTCATTTTTATCATTGAAGATCAAAAGTCTGGGTGTGGGACAAGCACAAAACGGCAATATTTGCATATAATGATGCTGAAAAAAGGTGAAAAAGTCATCATAGACTACTAGAACAAATTTCTTAACACACTTTCATTGTAAAGATAACTATAAAAGTGTGAAATTTCCCCTTTTTTCTGTTTTTCATACAATATGATCAAAGGACATAAGTGCCCGTAGTCTAAGAATCACCCACAGACACAAATTACAAAACAATTCACAAAACAAACATACAGGAAATGTTGGCGGTGCACAGGACAGGAGGGTTACAGAAACAGACACCACACCATCTCTGGATGGAGCTGCACCTCAAACAGAGAGAAAAAAAACAGAATCAGACATCAGAAAGACAACAAATACAGTATAATGTGTCAGCATTAAACAACAAGAAAAACAGGAAATACTAAGGTGATCACTGGCCACTAGCCCTAAACTTCACTGAAAGACCCAGAATTTAGGTAAAGTTGAGGCCGCGGCACGCTTCAATTACTAATAACATGAATTAAAAGAGTAAAAAACATAAAACAAAACTGTACCAGTATGCTGCCATATGAAAGGGAAAATAAGTGCGTCTTAAGTAGTCAAGGTCTCAGCATCAGCCATAGACAGGATGGGACGAATCTTCACTATATTTCACAGGTGGAAGAAAGCAGTCCATAATATTTCTAATGTGGAGGCCAAAGGTCAACGTAGGATCAAAAATCACCCCAAGGTTCCTCACTTTGTCAGTGTGATGTATGACACACGAGCCGAGGCTGAGTGTTAACTGGTCAAATTGATGCAGATGTCTCACTGGACCAAGAACCATCATTTCAGTCTTATCAGAGTTTAAAAGTAGGGAGTTTCTAGACATCCAACTTCTCACTGCTGCAAGGCAATCTTCTAAGGATTTGATGTAAAAAAAAAAAAAAAGCTTTAATTCAGATTTGGTTAGAGTTTTTATCAACAGACAGCTTTTGTGGAAACGCTGCAATCCACAGCCGTTTTTCAAAGGCTGTGTTATTTACCAAGTATCCATAGAAAACAAAGAATTTGACTTTGGTTTGAGCTACACTTTGTACAGCATGTAGAAATATACACTAAACACTGAATAAATCACAATAATAAAAAGTGCAAATGAAATATGCAATAAGAAGGAAAAAAGAATGCAGACTGAAGATTTCACAGACTGCCTGGGCTTATGGTTTGGCAAAGCTCTAAAACTCTTAATATGAAAATGTTAGGTTGTGTTCTCATATGAATGTTATTTTTGGTTATTTTATTATTGTTGTTCTTTTCAGCCCATATGTGACCATGTAATGTCTTTACTTTTATATAATATATTCATGTTGTATCAAGCACTCTTATTTTGACACATACGGACTCTACAGGAAATAGGGTTTTTTTGTGTGTGCACTTTGTTCAGTTGTGTAGTTTCACCTGCCGCTGCCATGTAATAAAAATGAGGAAAATAAATGTCACTTCACTTCAACTCAAAAGAAACCGGAGTGATGTTTACTACTATGTTTACTGATTGATGGATGAAGAAAATATCTACCTAATCGAAATGGAAAGAGAAGAAAACTCTACAGGTTATGGGCCCAGGCGCGCCAAATCAACAGGAGGAAAATGGGAAAGGTTAGTTTTTGACGGAGATGAAAACAAATATGAACTGTGGGAAGTAAAATTCCTTGGACATTTAAGAATGCTAGATTTGAAAGACACCATACTGTCTGAAGAAGAAAACGTTGACAAAGAAAAGAATGAAGAATGCTACACTGAATTGATTCAGTTTCTTGACGATAAGAGTTTATCTCTCGTCATGCACGATGCCACAGATGACGGCAGAAAGGCTCTACAGATACTACAGGGTCATTACACCACCCAGGGTAAGCCCAGAATCATAGCCCTGTACACGGAATTAACCTCATTAAAGAAAGCTGACAACGAGACGATGACAGACTACATTATCAGAGCTGAGAGAGCAGTGACTTCCCTGAGAAACGCAAAAGAACTTATCAGTGACGGACTAATGATAGCAATGATTCTAAAGGGCTTACCAGAATCCTACAACCTTTCACCATCCATATAGCACAGAGTAGTGAACAAATTATGTTCACGCAGTTCAAAAGCAAACTGCAAAGCTAAAAAGAAACAGAAAAGTTTGACTGTGAAACCGAAGCTGACAACGTGATGAAAGTGGACATCTCAACAGTGACCTGCTGTGGATGTGGAAACCGAGGTCACGTAGCTCGCGACTGCTGACAGAAGGGGGCGTCGAAGTGGTGCAACTACCACAAGAGTTCAACACACAGTGAAGAGACATGTATGAAGAAGAGAGAAGTTCAAAGATGAGGCGAAACAAACAGCAGAAAGACAGGACCGTGGCAACTGGTGCAGTTACCATAAAAGTTCTACACACAATGACGAGACGTGCCGAAGTAGAGACCAGCAGAAAGATGACGCAAAACAAACGGCTGAAAGACAAAAACCTGACAAAGAAGAACAAACTTTTCTGTTTACAGTCAGTCACACAACCTTCCCCAAGAACATCAAGAAACATGGACTGATGGTGGACTGTGGAGCAACCTCCCACATCCTAACAGACATAAACTGTTTCACTCGATTTGAAGAGGACTTCAACCCAAGCTCCCAGTACATGGAACTGGCTGATGGAAGGAGAATGAACCATGTCGCATTGAGAAGAGGAGACACAGAGGTGCTGCTGCAGGACGTGCGAGAGGGAGAGGCGTCACAGTCACCCTGAAGAAGGCCCTGTTCATACCCACATACCCCCAGAGCATCATCTCTGTACAAGCAGCTACCAATGACGGGGCCAAGGTGATCTTCAAAGAGGGACAGAATGAACTGATAAACAGAGATGGAAGAGTGCATGAGCGGCTGTACTACCTAAAAACAGTAAACCACCTCAAACACAATGTCAGTGCCTCTGTTAATGATATGATGTCCCCAGACAAGATCAATCTGGCTTGTGATGTTAAAACATGGCATGAGATAATGGGGCACTGTAATGTTGATGATGTGTTAAAATTGCCTGAAGTGGTAGAGGGTATGAAAATCACTGGTAATGCTAAGCTAGACTGCAATGTACGATGCACTGAGGGAAAATTCACAAACACCAGAAACAGGAAACCTGATTCAAAAGCTACTGAAATTCTAGAGCTTGTGCACACAGATTTAGCCAGCCCCATTGAACCAACATCTCATGAGGGGTACAAATATGCAGTGTCGTTCACAGATGATTTTTCTGGTGCTGTGTCTGTTTACTTCCTTAAGAATAAAAGCAACACTACTGTAGCTACAGAAAAATTCCTTGCAGACACAGCACCCTATGGTACAGTTAAATGCATCAGATCAGTTAACGGTACAGAATACACAGGCAATGAATTCCAGTCACTACTGCGAGAGAGAGGAATAAGGCATGAGACATCATTGCCTTACTCCCCGCGTCAGAATGGTACAGCTGAGAGACAATGGCAAACCATTTTTGAAATGGGAAGGTGCCTATTACTAGAGAAGGGGTTACCAAAAACTGTCTGGCCTTACACCGTCCAAACTGCAGCACACATTCAAAACCGGTGCTTTAGCGACAGGACACAAAATACCCCATACTTCATGTTAACAGGAAAGAAGCCAGACCTCTCAAAAATGTGGATTTTTGGGTCTGACTGCTATGTGTACACACATGACCACAGCAAATTGGATTCGAGAGGTGACAAGGGAATATTTGTAGGCTACAGCAGGAACAGTCCTGCTTATCTGGTTTACAACCCTCAAACCAGAAAGGTTTCAAAACACAGATTGGTGAAATTCATCACAAAGAACAAAGTGGAACAACAGACCCAAACTGATGATGGTGACTACGAGCTCCCAAAATACACAGAGAGAATATGTGATAGTGAGAACAAAAATGAGAAATCACAAAGTGAGAGCCAGGTCATAGATGAAAATAGTGAGGTCACAAACACAGGTGACAAAAACGAATCAAAAGAGGATGACCACACAGAGACAGAAATGGATGAGAATGATGAAAATACTGCAGGGACATCAACAGAAATACACCAAGAACACCACCATTCAGAAAGGGAAAGGAGAACCCCAAAATACTTAAAAGATTACATAACATGCCCCAAAGATAAAATGACCAATGCAAATGTTGATTCCAGTTACAGGGCAGTGTTTGGAATTCCCCAAACATATAGAGAAGCCAGCCATCATGTCACCTGAAGCTTCTAGGTGGGAAGAATGTTCATTGAACATTTGCATGAGAACATTTGCAAACATGGCATGAACATTGGATGACCATCATATGAACAAAGAATGAGGACAGGTAATGTTTGCATGCAAACATTCAATGAACATCATACAAACGTTCACAAATGTTAACAAACATATGAACAGTTGAACCAGAACATTAAATGAACATTTGTAGAATGTTCGAATGCTAACATTACCTGTCCTCATTCTTTGTTCATATGATGTTCGTGCAATCTTCCTGCTCAATATATCTACATTTTTTTTGTGATTTTTTCCTATTGAGAACTAAAAATGACGTAAAACAAACTTTGTTTTAAAATTCAACAGGTTTTATTCAAATAGTAACTTGCAATGTATTTATGGAATTCACATATAAAATCAATGACGCAGAAACTTTTGAAATGATGGAAAAAAATGGAATTTATCTTTACAGAATTAAACATCATGCTCAAAAATAATTAAAAAAAAGCACATAAAATGAAAAATGTTCAACTTTACAAAAGATTTCTTACATGGCATACCACCAACACTACTCCAAAAGATGTTCAGACAAAATAAAAATAAATCTTTGAGAAATAATAATGAAACCTAAAAAAAATTAAAAAAAAAAGCAAAAATAAATTCAGCTTACATCTACATACAGTTAATACTTTGTGATATTTAAGAGCAAAACTGTGGACAGTTTTAAAACAAACACTCAAATTCCCTGAGAAAATTCCTATGAAAAAATATTAATATAAAGTTTTTAATCACAGATTTGAAGACTCAGTATGACATTAGTCAGATATGACAATACAACTTGCTGAACACACATTTTTAAGAGCAAAACTGTGAACAGTTTTAAAACAAACACTCAAATTTCCTGAGAAAATTCCTATGAAAAAACACATTTTTAAGAGCGAAACTGAACAGTTTAACACAAACACATTACAATCAATAAATTTCCTGAGAAAATTCACATGACAAAACACTAAGTTTTTATCACATAGAAGTATGAGTCAGATATGACAATATAATTGAACACAATTTTTAAAGCAAAATTTAACAGTTTTAACACAAACACATTACAATAAAATTTCCTGAGGAAATTCATGATTAAAAAAAAATACAAAAATAATAAAAGATCACCAGAGAAAAAGTTTCTCCGGAAGTAAAATTAAATTTTATCAAAAATATTCCATGCACAATGCAAATTAAATGCTGCTGCTAATCTGCTCATAAGCTTTGATATTATGAAATATAAACACAATGTTAAAATACCCTCAGCCGTATGAGGATTGTCTTCTTAATAATTACTTAATTGGTATCCCAGTGAAAAGTGTATTTTCTATATATATATATATATATATATATATATATATATATATATATATATATATATATATGCCCTTTATTGTGTTATCTGTGTATCTCTAATATATTCGCCTCTGTATGTTTATATTGGTGTTGTAGGATAAATTCAATGACATTTTAATGGCATCATGCGTGTGCACATGCATGAGCTTCTGAAAAATGTGGAAGTTACCTTCAACTGCAGGATGTGTGCACACTGATGTTTGCGAGATGTCTTGTGTTATCAGGTTGTCAAAACAGTGTTTTCTGTTTTCGAAGTGTTTTTCAGTAGCTTTTACATAATATATGATAGACATGTCAGATTACACGGAAATTAATCTGTTTTGGAGCAGATTCTGCCATGTTGCATTAGCCTTGGCTAATTCCTCATTAGCATTAGTTTTTGCCAGCTTGCACTCGGCCGAGACGGACGCACTTTTCTCTTCTCCCTCCCTCCTTATCTTTCCTGCTTCTGTGGCGTGTTGTCTGTGAGGCTGCAGCTTTGCTCTTCTGGAAAACGACAAAAATGGATCTGTTAAAGTGGTCTCTGAACACAATTGACACTATTTTTTCTACAAGACATTCGGGGGCGGAGGACCCGACCTGTCCTGCCGGGACGCATGTGATGGTTTATGTGATGGACTCGTGGAGGAGATGGCAGGTCATGTGCCTTTACATGCTTTCTGTGGAGGACGTCGAAGATGTGTACATATTCGGCTTGCTGGTGACCGGCTTTCTGATGTGTGGAGCGGGGCACTTGCTGGTTTACCGGAAAATCAAGAAAGTGGAAGCAGCTTTGATTGGTCCTTCCAGGCTGCCCTACATGATTGATTTGATTGGGAAGGCAGTGGCTGCGCAGCGTTGGAAAACATCTTGTATAGAATTGCAGCCCTGGAAACCCGCTCTGATCGTCTGTGAAGACCACATTCTACATTCAGATGCATTGAGAGCCACTCTGTTCTCAGAACTGTGGAATCTTTCAGGCATCTGCTAATCTGGCTATTCATTTGGCTTCCCCAAATACAGCTACACTTCAAGGTCGCTGTGATAAAACCTCCTCAGAAGATCAACACTTAAGCCTCGCTCCCTGGTCGTCCCCCCTCCCCTCAGCTTCTCCAGCTCTGACATTGACTGTGCTCAGGGCTGCTCCCTCCCCCTCCAGGATTGTCGGACAAGGCCGTTGACGGCGCCAAACAGGCTGCCTCCGGAGTGTTCTGATAAACTGGACCTTTTCAAATGTTGGTTGTCATCCTGTGTCCTTGTTTTTGTCTGTGTGATTATTGTTTTTCTGTGCTGATGGGGATTTTTTTCCTCATTGCCGCTGTGTAATGCAGCGGCTATGAGGGTTTTTTTTTCTCCTTTTCCCTCGTGTTTTGCTTTTCATATATATGTTTATGTACCGGGCCGGCCTATGTGTTGTGTGTGTGTTGTTTGTTATGGGTCGGTGTTGGTTTGCTCAGCCCTGCTGTTGACCAAGGCAGGGATGGCCTGACTTATGGTATGGAAATAGAAGACTTAACAGTATTCCCTGAAAACTCCCTTCTGTCTATCATTTCTTAATAACATTTACATTTACTCTGATGGACTACCCAGCAGTGGGGAATAAGTTTCATTACACTAGAAGTCTTTCAGAAAGCGCTGTAACTAGGTTTAAGAATATGATTCCTTCGTTATGTTCTCTAATGCCATATACCAACACAGTGCAGAGTAGCTACCTAAACTCTGTAAGTGAGATAGAGTATCTCGTCAATAGTTTTACATCCTCATTGAAGACAACTTTGGATGCTGTAGCTCCTCTGAAAAAGAGAGCTTTAAATCAGAAGTGCCTGACTCCGTGGTATAACTCACAAACTCGTAGCTTAAAGCGGATAACCCGTAAGTTGGAGAGGAAATGGCGTCTCACTAATTTAGAAGATCTTCACTTAGCCTGGAAAAAGAGTCTGTTGCTCTATAAAAAAGCCCTCTGTAAAGCTGGGACATCTTTCTACTCATCACTAATTGAAGAAAATAAGAACAACCCCAGGTTTCTTTTCAGCACTGTAGCCAGGCTGACAAAGAGTCAGAGCTCTATTGAGCTGAGTATTCCTTTAACTTTAACTAGTAATGACTTCATGACTTTCTTTGCTAACAAAATTTTAACTATTAGAGAAAAAATTACTCATAACCATCCCAAAGACGTATCGTTATCTTTGGCTGCTTTCAGTGATGCCGGTATTTGCTTAGACTCTTTTCTCAGATTGTTCTGTCTGAGTTATTTTCATTAGTTACTTCATCCAAACCATCAACATGTCTATTAGACCCCATTCCTACCAGGCTGCTCAAGGAAGCCCTACCATTATTTAATGCTTCGATCTTAAATATGATCAATCTATCTTTGTTAGTTGGCTATGTACCACAGGCTTTTAAGGTGGCAGTAATTAAACCATTACTTAAAAAGCCATCACTTGACCCAGCTATCTTAGCTAATTATAGGCCAATCTCCAACCTTCCTTTTCTCTCAAAAATTCTTGAAAGGGTAGTTGTAAAACAGCTAACTGATCATCTGCAGAGGAATGGTCTATTTGAAGAGTTTCAGTCAGGTTTTAGAATTCATCATAGTACAGAAACAGCATTAGTGAAGGTTACAAATGATCTTCTTATGGCCTCGGACAGTGGACTCATCTCTGTGCTTGTTCTGTTAGACCTCAGTGCTGCTTTTGATACTGTTGACCATAAAATTTTATTACAGAGATTAGAGCATGCCATAGGTATTAAAGGCACTGCGCTGCGGTGGTTTGAATCATATTTGTCTAATAGATTACAATTTGTTCATGTAAATGGGGAATCTTCTTCACAGACTAAAGTTAATTATGGAGTTCCACAAGGTTCTGTGCTAGGGCCAATTTTATTCACTTTATACATGCTTCCCTTAGGCAGTATTATTACAAAGCATTGCTTAAATTTTCATTGTTACGCAGATGATACCCAGCTTTATCTATCCATGAAGCCAGAGGACACACACCAATTAGCTAAACTGCAGGATTGTCTTATAGACATAAAGACATGGATGACCTCTAATTTCCTGCTTTTAAATTCAGATAAAACTGAAGTTATTGTACTTGGCCCCACAAATCTTAGAAACATGGTGTCTAACCAGATCCTTACTATGGATGGCATTACCCTGACCTCTAGTAATACTGTGAGAAATCTTGGAGTCATTTTTGATCAGGATATGTCATTCAAAGCGCATATTAAACAAATATGTAGGACTGCTTTTTTGCATTTACGCAATATCTCTAAAATTAGAAAGGTCTTGTCTCAGAGTGATGCTGAAAAACTAATTCATGCATTTATTTCCTCTAGGCTGGACTATTGTAATTCATTATTATCAGGTTGTCCTAAAAGTTCCCTAAAAAGCCTTCAGTTAATTCAAAATGCTGCAGCTAGAGTACTGACAGGGACTAGAAGGAGAGAGCATATCTCACCCATATTGGCCTCTCTTCATTGGCTTCCTGTTAATTCTAGAATAGAATTTAAAATTCTTCTTCTTACTTATAAGGTTTTGAATAATCAGGTCCCATCTTATCTTAGGGACCTCATAGTACCATATCACCCCAATAGAGCGCTTCGCTCTCAGACTGCAGGCTTACTTGTAGTTCCTAGGGTTTGTAAGAGTAGAATGGGAGGCAGAGCCTTCAGCTTTCAGGCTCCTCTCCTGTGGAACCAGCTCCCAATTCAGAGCAGGGAGACAGACACCCTCTCTACTTTTAAGGTTAGGCTTAAAAGTTTCCTTTTTGCTAAAGCTTATAGTTAGGGCTGGATCAGGTGACCCTGAACCATCCCTTAGTTATGCTGCTATAGACTTAGACTGCTGGGGGGTTCCCATGATGCACTGAGTGTTTCTTTCTCTTTTTGCTCTGTATGCACCACTCTGCATTTAATCATTAGTGATTGATCTCTGCTCCCCTCCACAGCATGTCTTTTTCCTGGTTCTCTCCCTCAGCCCCAACCAGTCCCAGCAGAAGACTGCCCCTCCCTGAGCCTGGTTCTGCTGGAGGTTTCTTCCTGTTAAAAGGGAGTTTTTCCTTCCCACTGTAGCCAAGTGCTTGCTCACAGGGGGTCGTTTTGACTGTTGGGGTTTTACATAATTATTGTATGGCCTTGCCTTACAATATAAAGCGCCTTGGGGCAACTGTTTGTTGTGATTTGGCGCTATATAAAAAAAAATTGATTGATTGATTGATGTACATCTGGAGCTGGTCCCCGGGCGCCTAATGGCGATGTCTGCTCCTACTGGCAATTAGGATGGGTTAAATGCAGTAGACATATTTCATTGTGCAGGGAACATGTTCTTCTGTGCATACGACAATAAAATTCCTTTGAATCCTTGAATCCTCTACTGTGACTGGGTGTCACCCCCCCCCCAAAAAAAGACAGATTTGCAAGATTGTTAGTTTCTCAAACCTGTAATCTGGGTCAGGAAGAAGTTCAAGATGGTCCCGTCTATACTTCTTCTGCTTGGATAGGACATCTTCGGATTATGGCACAATTGTAGAAATGATGGTACTACTGTCCATTGATGTGATATTTATTGCAGCCTCCATAACAACTTTGTAAATTTGTGGCACGTCCCTGGCAAGGCTGCCTTTGACGGTTCCTGACTTGCCCTGACTGCTGAAGAGCTGCCAAAGATAAACGGGAGCCGTAGCGTACAAGCAGCCCCTGACAATGTTCGTTACCATATTCTTCCCTTGTTCCATTCCAGGGGTGTATGCAGTCAAGGTATTGATTAGGGCATTCCTCTGGTGCCTGGTTCATTTGTCCTCGCCATCAAGTCTGTCATTAGCACTCTTGAGCTGCAAGTTGAACATTTCCATTGTTAGTCATATACTTTCCTGTTCAGATACTGTATAATTTGAGCGGCATGGTCATAACTGGTATTCAACTCAACTCCTTATTGGACAGGCCCTATATTTTTAACAAGCTGTTTATTTGCTTGCAGAATTTTCCTCAGGTTAGTTATCAGCGAGGTATCCCTTATCAAAAAGTAGTACACGCAAGTATGTTTCAAGTATACTTCCAGTTTACTTTTTATATACTTATCAGTACTCTTTTTTGGTAAGGGATACCACACAGGTAAAAGCAGATCAGACAAAAATGATTAATCCTCTGTACCCACGCACTGCTATTTGTGTAAAGGGCCTTTCACACCGCATGCTTTGGAAGTGTCAGAGGCATCAAAAATCGGTATAAAAAGCATTATTTTCAATGAAACACGTAGCTTTTTACAGGCGTTAGAAGTGTCGCATCAAAAGCTGAGCTAAACAGATGCTTCTGCCAGGAGTGTGCGCATTCCTGCTTGTCACCAGAATGACATTCAAAGTTCAACCCAATCCAACTTTTGGTGCTCTGAACTGTGACAAAGCTTCGCACTGTCCAATAGAAACGTGTTGGGTCCAAACATGGAAGACTCGTGGCAGAAACCACTGATCTCTACAAAACAAACGTGTCACAGGACTGCTCATTTATACAGAGCAGTTTTCTGAAGAAAAATCCTTGCAAATGTTTAACCCAAAAATTAATTTGATTGTGAAATCAAATTGCTATATTAAAGCTTTTTCTTGGTTCATCGACACACATACAACATGGCGATCATTCAGCTTTCCTCTGGGGGGGGAAAAAAAAAAAATCAGAGTGAAAATCTCCGCCCCCCTGCTGCATGCGGCATGTCAGGTCGTAGGGAGGTGTTGACACAACGTGACTGACGACACATTGGGAGTTGTTGCCTGACGCGTATAAAGCATGCAATGTGAAAGGCCCTTTAGTTACTAGTTTCCATAAATACAGCATTTTTATAATACACTGTGTAAAAAAAAAAAAGCAAAACTTTATTGAAGTGAAGAGGATCTAACAAACAGAAAACATTAACTCACTTCTTTGAGTGACTTTACTGGAAGCCCCATTACTTCCAGGCACTGCTTGTAATTGGCTCAAGCACACACTTCTGGTTTAGAGCTGGCCAACCTTCGGATAATCGTGTCAGCAGCGTTCACATTGTTCTCTCTCTTGGTATGTCTGGGAACCGACACTTTCAGGGATGGTCCAAGGATGCAGTGCATCAACTTTGTCATTCAGCTGTTCGATACTGTGAATGATGTCATTCTGCTTCTCCTGGAACACAAAATGTATACAACCCCTGGCAAAAATTATGGAATCACCGGCCTCGGAGGATGTTCATTCAGTTGTTTCATTTTGTAGAAAAAAAGCAGATCACAGACATGACACAAAACTAAAGTCATTTCAAATGGCAACTTTCTGGCTTTAAGAAACACTATAAGAAATCAAGAAAAAAAGATTGTGACAGTCAGTAACGGTTACTTTTTTAGACCAAGTAGAGGAAAAAAATATGGAATCACTCAATTCTGAGGAATAAATTATGGAATCACCCTGTAAATTTTCATGCCCAAAACTAACACCTGCATCAAATCAGATCTGCTCGTTAGTCTGCATCTAAAAAGGAGTGATCACACCTTGGAGAGCTGTTGCACCAAGTGGACTGACATGAATCATGGCTCCAACACGAGAGATGTCAATTGAAACAAAGGAGAGGATTATCAAACTCTTAAAAGAGGGTAAATCATCACGCAATGTTGCAAAAGATGTTGGTTGTTCACAGTCAGTGTCTAAACTCTGGACCAAATACAAACAACATGGGAAGGTTGGTAAAGGCAAACATACTGGTAGACCAAGGAAGACATCAAAGCGTCAAGACAGAAAACTTAAAGCAATATGTCTCAAAAATCAAAAAATGTACAACACAACAAATGAGGAACGAATGGGAGGAAACTGGAGTCAACGTCTGTGACCGAACTGTAAGAAACCGCCTAAAGGAAATGGGATTTACATACAGAAAAGCTAAATGAAAGCCATCATTAACACCTAAACAGAAAAAAAACAAGGTTACAATGGGCTAAGGAAAAGCAATCGTGGACTGTGGATGACTGGATGAAAGTCATATTCAGTGATGAATCTTGAATCTGCATTGGGCAAGTGATGATGCTGGAACTTTTGTTTGGTGCCGTTCCAATGAGATTTATAAAGATGACTGCCTGAAGAGAACATGTAAATTTCCACAGTCATTGATGATATGGGGCTGCATGTCAGGTAAAGGCACTGGGGAGATGGCTGTCATTACATCATCAATAAATGCACAAGTTTACGTTGATATTTTGGACACTTTTCTTATCCCATCAACTGAAAGGATGTTTGGGGATGATGAAATCATTTTTCAAGATGATAATGCATCTTGCCATAGAGCAAAAACTGTGAAAACATTCCTTGCAAAAAGACACATAGGGTCAATGTCATGGCCTGCAAATAGTCCAGATCTTAATCCAATTGAAAATCTTTGGTGGAAGTTGAAGAAAATGGTCCATGACAAGGCTCCAACCTGCAAAGCTGATCTGGCAACAGCAATCAGAGAAAGTTGGAGCCAGATTGATGAAGAGTACTGTTTGTCACTCATTAAGTCCATGCCTCAGAGACTGCAAGCTGTTAGAAAAGCCAGAGGTGGTGCAACAAAATACTAGTGATGTGTTGGAGCGTTCTTTTGTTTTTCATGATTCCATCATTTTTTCCTCAGAATTGAGTGAGTCCATATTTTTTTCCTCTGCTTGGTCTAAAAAGTAACCGTTACTGACTGCAACAACTTTTTTTTCCTGATTTCTTATAGTGTTTCTTAAAGCCAGAAAGTTGCCATTTGAAATGACTTTAGTTTTGTGTCATGTCTGTGATCTGCTTTTTTCTACAAAATGAAACAACTGAATGAACATCCTCCGAGGTACTTTCTGGGTATCCAGTTTGAACAGAAAGAAGGAGAAATCAAAATGAGCCAGGAAAAGTACATTGTCAAAATGGTGGAAAGGTTTGGGATGTCTGACTGTAAGCCTAGAGCTACAGCAAATGAGTTGAAAATGGAATGTAACAAAAATGTGGACGAAAACAACACAGAGATAGAAAATCCCAAAGATTACAGAGAAATCATTGGCAGCTTGATATATGCAAGGATTTGCACCGGGCCTGACCTCAGCTGGATTGTCAGCAAACTGTCACAATTCTTAGCGAGACCTAGAGTACAAGACTTAGTGGCAGCCAAAATGTTTTAAGATACTTGAAAGGCACTTCCCACTATGAGCTGTGTTTGAGGAAAACAGATGTTACCTTAAGTCTGTCAGAATTCAGTGATTCTGATTGGGCATCCTCAGTAGAGGACAGACGTAGTACCACAGGTTAGTGTTTCAGTCTGACAAAACAAGGTCCTGTTCTCATCTTTGTCATCTTTGTCAAATGTCTCTTCCGCAATTTCTCGGATAATCACACGATGGTCCCACATCACCACAGCGTTCACTTTGGAAATGATCTGGTCATTTCAGCGTGTTGATGCCGACCGCAGCATGGCTCGCACTCCACCGTTGTGCAGACGTCTTTAAACCGGTTGCACCGCTCCTTAATCTGTGTGATGCCCAGAGGATCGTCACCGAAAGCCGTCTGAATAATCCGAATGGTTTCAGCTACTTTTTGGAGTGACGCTGAGCCGTGGGAGGACTAATCAGATGGTGGGATCAATCCGGCCGCAACAGCGGGCAGAGCCGCATGGAGCAGCCAGGTTCAGGCACCATTCTGAGGCAGATGAAGACACAGAGCCGCGGTGATGGAACAGACCCTTTTGGATATATACAAACACCCTGTTTGACCAATGGAGCTTCTGCAGCTTACTCGAGGTGAGAATAATTTAAAAATAAAATGTGACCTTACTGCACTGCTGAAGACTTAAAGTAGACCTGCATTGAAATAAATATGGTCAGATTTCAGAAAGAAATAGCTGATATGTATTTATAAGACCCTTGTGAATGCAGTAAAGTAAATCTGTAAGCCCAAATTTGTAATTCAGCGGAGAAATCTTCGTTTAAAAATGACAAATTTGCAGCTAAAATTTAGCCCTCTGTGAAAACAGTTTGTACAGCCGTATCATTTCCATGACATCAGGGACAAGACGACGCGCTCCCGCCTTCAGTCCGATCCCACATTGAAATTGATTTTATCTGTTAGTAATGTTACTTATACATGTCCTGGTTTCAACATCCAAAAGTAAGCTGCAATGAATGTGAGATACAGATCTGTGTGCTCAGATCAGCAACGACATCGACAGCGGGCGCCGTTCTTCCTCTCCCGCTCTCTGCCTCCGCTGTGTTTATTAAGTCTGCGGGCTCGTTAACGAGCTCGTTAACCGCCGACGCGGGCCACTCACACCGCCCGTGTCTGCTTTGCAGCCGGCATCACCTCTCTGTCTAATGAATGGAGCTGCAGCACACTTGGCACAAGTCCTGAGATTACGCTCGCTGTTTTAATGCGAAGCGGCTGGTACACCTGTTGCTGCGAGGACAGACTTCTTGCTGCAAAATCCACAGCACCACACGTCTCGGCAATCGGAGCCCCAGAGCTCCATGGACGCTGAGAGAGGTTTATATATTTGTGGGGTTTCGCCTCCATATCCCGCGATGGTACCGGAGGCTAAAGACAGTAGATTTTCATTGCGACATCGCTCAATCAAACGGGCGTATGAAAAAGTCCCCCAAAATAATTTTCAAGCACAAATAAAAGAAATGTGTACTCACCAAACGTGCCGCAAGACAATATGAAGTTTTAAAAAAGTATAAGACAAGAAAAAGGTGCAGATGCAAACTGACGTAAATCCACAAATTACATTTGGCGCAATGTATGCTGGGAGAGGGTCTTGTCCGTGACGTCTCGGCAGCGTCCATGATGAGACGGACAATTTGCGGAGGGCTAAATGTTAGCTGTAAATTTGTCATTTTCAAATGAAGATTTCTCCGTTGAAGGACAGATCTGGGCTTGTAGATTTACTTTACTACATTCAGAAGGATCTCATGTGTAAATGTAAGTCATTTTTTTGGTCCAAAGATCTGACTGCATTTATTTCAATGCAGGTCTACTTTAATGATCAGCTAACGTTAGCTTAGCCCTTTAGCACAGTTGAGCTTTAATTTGTAAATGGTTAAGTCTATTTTTATTTTTACCAAATAAAGCTACAGCTTTTTTTTGTTACTTCTGAGACCACAAAAAAACTCAACTTTAAAAGACTAAGATTTTCGGAGGGTGTTTTTTCCGGGGGGGGGGGGGGGGGGGGGGGGGGTCCATGTTTGTTAGTTAGTTTTTTTTTTTTTTTTTTTTTTTTACTGTTTTAGTGTTTGTTTGTTTTTTTATATTTTAAGATTTTTTATTTTTCCCACAATCAGGAACATTTGCTGTGCAGGAAAACCTAAATTCAGATGCACTTCAAAAACACCATGAAGTCCAGTCGGAAAAAACATCTCTGCTCTCAAAATGTGAGAAAAGTGTCTTCGGCAACAACAAAAGAGACCATTTGGTTAAATGTCCTGAGAATCCAGCAAACCAACACCTGCTTTTAAATAAAAGGCTCTTTTAAACAGCAACTACTAATATTTTATAAAAAGCTGTTTCATTTTATATTCTAATATTAAATGAATGGATCATTAAAAATGTCCATGGAGTCAAAGTTCAGTCAAAAGACATTTGCACAGGTAGAAGCCCCGCCCCTATTGTGCACAATTTTAAAACATTCACAATCGCTAGTCAAATTCATATTTTAGAAATCACTCTGTCCTGATCACAACATTGAAGGCAATCACATATTCAGACATAATTACAGGTTGAAATGACTCAATTAAAAAATTTATTTCATCATGAGTTTTAGGTCACATTAAGAAATCCTACTTTACAATCACACTGCAGTCACTGTTAAATTAGCTCCTGTTCTATTAATAATAAACATTAGTATTTATTTACAGTGTCTGTTTTTCAGGTTGAAATGAGATATGAATAATCTACCAGACGTAAAAATGTACACATTAATTTCCAGCACCGACCATCAACCACAGAGGGGCGGGAACACCGACCGTCCTCCACAGAGGGGCGGGAACACCGACCGTCCTCCACAGAGAGGCGGGAACACCGACCGTCAACCACAGAGGAGCGGGAACACCGACCGTCCTCCACAGAGGGGCGGGAACACCGACCGTCCTCCACAGAGAGGCGGGAACACCGACCGTCAACCACAGAGGGGCGGGAACACCGACCGTCCTCCACAGAGAGGCGGGAACACCGACCGTCAACCACAGAGGAGCGGGAACACCGACCGTCCTCCACAGAGGGGCGGGAACACCGACCGTCAACCACAGAGAGGCGGGAACACCGACCGTCAACCACAGAGGGGCGGGAACACCGACCGTCCTCCACAGAGGGGCGGGGACACCCACCGTCCTCCACAGAGGGGCGGGAACACCGACCGTCAACCACAGAGGGGCGGGAACACCGACCGTCCTCCACAGAGAGGCGGGAACACCGACCGTCAACCACAGAGGGGCGGGAACACCGACCGTCCTCCACAGAGGGGCGGGAACACTGACTGTCCTCCACAGAGGGGCGGGAACACCGACCGTCCTCCACAGAGAGGCGGGAACACCGACCGTCAACCACAGAGGAGCGGGAACACCGACCGTCCTCCACAGAGGGGCGGGAACACCGACCGTCCTCCACAGAGAGGCGGGAACACCGACCGTCAACCACAGAGGGGCGGGAACACCGACCGTCCTCCACAGAGGGGCAGGAACACCGACCGTCTTCCACAGAGGGGCGGGAACACCGACCGTCAACCACAGAGAGGCGGGAACACCGACCGTCAACCACAGAGGGGCGGGAACACCGACCGTCAACCACAGAGAGGCGGGAACACCGACCGTCAACCACAGAGGGGCGGGAACACCGACTGTCCTCCACAGAGAGGCGGGAACACCGACCGTCAACCACAGAGGGGCGGGAACACCGACCGTCCTCCACAGAGAGGCGGGAACACCGACCGTCAACCACAGAGGAGCGGGAACACCGACCGTCCTCCACAGAGGGGCGGGAACACCGACCGTCCTCCACAGAGAGGCGGGAACACCGACCGTCAACCACAGAGGGGCGGGAACACCGACCGTCCTCCACAGAGAGGCGGGAACACCGACCGTCAACCACAGAGGGGCGGGAACACCGACCGTCCTCCACAGAGAGGCGGGAACACCGACCGTCAACCACAGAGGGGCGGGAACACCGACCGTCCTCCACAGAGGGGCGGGAACACCGACCGTCCTCCACAGAGGGGCGGGAACACCGACCGTCAACCACAGAGAGGCGGGAACACCGACCGTCAACCACAGAGGGGCGGGAACACCGACCGTCAACCACAGAGGGGCGGGAACACCGACCGTCCTCCACAGAGGGGCGGGAACACCGACCGTCCTCCACAGAGGGGCGGGAACACCGACCGTCAACCACAGAGAGGCGGGAACACCGACCGTCAACCACAGAGGGGCGGGAACACCGACCGTCCTCCACAGAGAGGCGGGAACACCGACCGTCAACCACAGAGGGGCGGGAACACCGACCGTCCTCCACAGAGAGGCGGGAACACCGACCGTCAACCACAGAGGGGCGGGAACACCGACCGTCCTCCACAGAGGGGCGGGGACACCAATGCTCCCCACAGAGGGGTGGGAACACCGACCGTCCTCCACAGAGGGGCGGGAACACCGATGCTCCCCACAGAGGGGTGGGAACACTGACCGTCCTCCACAGAGAGGCAGGGACACTGACTGCCCCCCATAGAGCGGTGTGGACACCGACCGTCCCCCACAGAGGGCTGGGGACACCGACCATCCCCACAGTGGGGCGGGAACAACGATGGCCCCCCACAGAGGGGTGGGGACAGTTGGTGTCCATTATCACTGTCTGCAGCTTTTAAATTTCATTATCAGTCCATCTTCTGGACATGAGTTCTTCAGTATTTGAAGGTGTAAAATTGTGTCTTTGAAGACACATCCCTCTGCACATGATGCACTTTCTGATGATGCTGCTGAAGCACCTTCCAGGCAGCTTTGAAGTCACTTCCTCTGCGCTCATCTGCCAGAGCAGATCCGACACCATGTGGATTCTCTGAAGGACCCACGTGGCTGTTAGCCTGGATGTTGTGCGGTATTAGCGGTGACAGCACAGCCCAGAAACCACGTCGACAGGAACAAATGATTTTGGCTGTCAGAGGTTCAGCTGAGGATCCATTTGATGTGGAGGTTGTGAATGCTTTCACCCCAGAGGTCCCAGTTCTCTCACATCTCAAGTAGAAAAAACTGCCTCAGGCAATGAAATCGGACCGGGCCCAGAACACGAGGCTCACAAAGACGCCGGGATAACGTTTATTCATGCTGACTCCCAAGTGAGGAACCACCAACGCTTTCAGCGCGCCACCACTAATAACCCCAGAGTCATGTGACAGTACCGCGATTAAAAGTATGAGGGTTTTAGGACACTTGGGATCAGAACCGGCTCAGTTTTCCAGGTAGCTGGGGTCATGTAGTCATCCATGTGTGGACAGCAATTTGGATCAGAAATGATGTGATGTCATCCAAATATGCCTCAAGATTTTTATCATTTTTTAATTTGATTCTCACTTTATGACATCACAAAGGTCCAATGATCATCCCACCCAAAGGAAGATGCAGTCAGGTTTTTCTAACCACAATTATAACAAAGTATGTTTTTTTTAAATATTATAAATCCTGAGGAACTCGGCCCATGCTAATGTTGACATCGCGCTGAACACCAAGCCAGTGCAGACTCAATGATACAACGTATGATATGAAGACTGGAACTTCCCTGAAACAAGGAAACACACAATGACATTCATTGTTTGCTGCCTGCGCCCCTTTTGGTTTTCAGTGTGTGTCCTCCGCTGTCTATTAACCATGTGGGTCCCTGTCGTGTATGTGCGCCCGTGGTTGGTGTCTGTGCCATATGTGTTTGTAGTTCATTGTATTCACACCCTGTGTCGGCCATTTGTATTTGTCTTTGTGATCAGTCTGCTGTCCTCGTGTTGTCCTTATGTTTCCCACATCTCAGGTTAATCCTGTCTTTGCGTTTTGCTCATTTAGTGTGCTATGTGTTTTATGTTGTTTTTATTCGTTTTTGGAACACTTGCCACTGTCATGTACAATGGTGAATTACTTACTCAGATCCGGGATAAAGTTGGTGGCCTATCCCATGTAATCCCTGAACTGAGGTGCACTGACTTTAATGTTTGCCCCACGTGAGGCTACAGGGGCCAAGAGTCAAGTCAGGGGAGCCGAGAGCAGAGCGAGGGGACCGGGCAGAGCCAGCGCCGTGTACGGCGCCGACCTGAGCCCCACGATGGGGACACCTACAGCCATCAGCATAGGAAGCGTAAGCACAGGGGAAAGCGAGGAGGTCTGCTCGTCAAACTCCGCGGACGCCCCTGCAAACTCCCGCTGCCGTCTATTTATTTGGCAAACGTCCAGTCTCTGCCAAACAAGACGGATGACCTGCTGAGCCGCATCCAGACCCAGCGCGAGGCCAGAGATTGCTCCGTGTACTGCCTGTCGGAGACATGGCTCTGCAGTGAGGTGCCGGACTCTGCCATTCAGCCGCCGGGCTTCTCTATCTACCGCTCCGACAGAGTGAGAGAACGCAACGGGAAGTCAAAAGGAGGAGGTGTGTGTTTTCTTATTAATGAACGCTGGTGCACGGACACTGTTATAATGAATCAAACTTGCACATCAAATGTTGCCCCTTTTATCTCCCCCGAGAGTTTTATCTCCCCTGAGAGTTCTCTGTAATGTTTTTATGCGCTGTCTACATCCATCCACGGGCTGACACTTCTGATGCTCTTAGTGATTTGAGTGACATCATACATACTTATGATAACTCTCACCCAAACTCAGTGATTATTGTGGCTGGGGACTTTAATAAAAGTAACTTTAAAACAGTCTCACCTAACTATTATCAGCATGTGAAACCCCCCACAAGGGGGGCACATATTTTAGACCACTGTTACAGTAACGTTAAATCCCTACTTAGACCCCCCTTTGGCAAGTCAGATCACTCCTCCATTCTTCTGCTTCCTTCATACATTCAGAGGAGTAGACAACTGAAGCCAATAACCCGCACTGTACAGTGTTGGACCAGGGACAGTGAGGTTCAACTCCAAGGCTGCTTTGATGCGACAGATTGGTCTGTCCTCCAGTCAGAGGATCTGGACGAATACTGCGATGCTATTATTGGATATATTAATTTTTGCATCGATATATGTGTCTCGCAGAGGGTTATCACACATCATCCTAGTCAGAAACCTTGGATTAATGCTGATGTGAGACAAAAATTAAAGGAGCGTGCTGAGGCTTTTAAATCTGGTGACCATGCTGCTTGCAAGCAAGCCAGATACTCTTTGGAGCGGTCTATTAGAGCCGTAAAACGCTCCTGGGGTGACAAAATGGAAGGTTACCTCAATGCAGATGACCCACATCTAATGTGAGAGGGACTGAATGCTGCAACCACATGGAAACCTAAAGGAGCGAACATTACTGACTTTGATCCCTCATTGCCAAATGATCTTAATCAGTTTTATTGTAGATTTGAAACTGGGAACACTGAGTCTGTTGTCTTTTCATCTGAGCAGAGTGGACTTACCATCACTCTGGAAGAAGTCCAAAGGGTTTTGTCCAGGACCAAGGTGAGGAAGGCCCCTGGACCGGACAGAATCCCACCCCGGGTGCTCAAACTGTGTGCAGAGCAACTAGCTCCTGTTTTAACAGACCTTTTTAACTTGTCACTGCGGTACTGTACTGTCCCTTTATCTTTTAAAAAGTCAGACATAATACCAGTACCTAAGAAGATACCTGTGACCTGTTTTAATGACTATCGGCCTGTGGCCTTAACCTCTGTTTTAATGAAGACTTTTGAGCGTCTGGTGTTGGACTATATTAAAAGTCAAATACCAGTGTCTGTGGACCCGCTCCAATTTGTTTACAGATGCAACAGGAGTGTTGAAGATGCCATCTCCTTCACGCTGAACTCTGTGTACAAGCATTTGGATAAAGGAAAATCTTATGTCCGTATGCTTTTTATAGACTACAGCTCTGCTTTTAATTCTCTTGTTCCAGTGCAGCTCATTCACAAATTGAAAACTCTTGGCTTATGTGATGCCATTTACAAATGGATTTTAAACTTTTTAACTGTAATGATTTGAGCTGGCATGCTAACACTCAAACTATTGCCAAAAAGTCCAGACAGCGGCTCTATTTTCTACGTAAACTTAAGGAGTTTACTCTAAATAAGCACATTCTTTTAAATTTTTATCACTGTGCTGTTGAAAGTCTCCTTATAAACTGTATCTCTGTATGGTTTGGAAATCTTACATGTAAAGAACAAAAAGTTTTAAACAGAGTGGTGCGTTCTGCTCACAGGGTAACAGGCTGTGAGCTGCCGGCCCTGGAGGACATTTTTAAAGGCAGGCTTCTTTCGTGGGCATTACTGATCATTAATGACCCCACCCATCCTGCTAAGAATATATTTGAGCTTCTTCCTTCTGGGAAACGCTATCGTTCTATTAAATGCACCATGTCTCGCCATGTAAACAGCTTCTTTCCACAAGCTGTGCACACTGACTGACAAGCACTTTACTGTTTTTTATTATCTCTTATTGCTCTTATTGCTTTTATTGTGGCAAGTGTTATTTATTCATTTATTATTTGTCTTTGTGTCCATGTCTTTAAAATGTATGTTTATGCACACTAAGCTCTTGCAACGTTTTTTCCAATGTAGTTTTACTGCAAATGGCAAATAAACTGAAACTGTTATGTGTTCTTAGGTTTTGTGTGTTTTACACTCTGCTTCCCATTTGAGTTCCATGTGTCTTACTAAGTGTGTTCATTGATTTAGTTTTTGATTATTGTTTAGTTCCTGTTGTTGTTTAGTTCCCCTTCACACATAATGCAAAGTTTGGACAACATTTGGACAAATATGGCAAAACAGCGCAAAATGGTTTGAATTTGCACACGACAAAACATCGCGCCAAAGGGCAGGCATGCACGGTCCCGGTGCGGGAGCTCGAGCATGTGGCAGTGTCTTTCAAGCAGGAATAGTGCAAGGTGCACCACATTGCACCACTTATGTGGAATAAATTTAAAAAAAGAAAAACACATACCACCCGCTGGACGCAAACCCACATCTTCCAAAAGCCTTTTTTTTGCCAGTCAGCAACTTTACCACAGAGCTACAGAGCTGTTCTTTGAAAGCTGTGGGAATCTGCCTCGTATCAGGAAGGACATGGAAGTATTACAAAAAAAAAATTAAATCCCATACCATATAAAAACACCACATTTATCAAGCGAGCAATACAAATATGATCCATCTGTTCCTCTGGTGATGACCCATGGTCACAGACATACAGTCATGAAATGACATAATGAGAAGCAGTGTGCTCAGATCATGTCCACATCTACTGGTCCGGTGCGTCCAGTTGGCTGCGTGTGTTACGCCTGAAACACGTGTTTTGTGGATGGCGTTCCACAGCACAGACACCGCGTCATGTGGGACAGAGCTCACGTGGGTGACATGATGGTCAGATTGCCCAATGCATATTCTGATCTGATGGTCCATTTCAACCTGGGGGGCGAACAGTGTCCACTCCATGCGTGCGCTCGCTTGCTGCAGCTTGTTGTTACAGCGATATATGTTTTTATTTATGTCCATGTAAGTACCGCAATCAGACACACACACCTCACATTGGACAGTTGTTAGTCCATGTCTGTCTAAACACAATAGGTGTTGTCCAGCTGGAATGTCCAGAATTGACAGGTCACCACAGCTGCTTCTGTCATAGCCACACCTCCTGTCAGTTCAGTGCACACACCAAAGTCACACTCGCAGGGAACTTACACAAATTTCTCTGCGAGTATGACAGCGGTTGTCTGCAGTCTCTTGTCGTGCCAAGAGTGTGACTGGCCACACATTTTCAAAGTGCCATCCGAGCAGTGTTAGATTTGGCCGACACCTGCCACAAGAGGGTGCGATGGGTTCACACAGCACATACTCTGTCTTTCAGCTGCTGGTGTGCACAAATAGTTGTAGCAACAGGTGTATGAGGCATTAGAGGCAGGGACGACATTACACAGTTTGCACACGATTCATGCGCACACTTTGACCAAACTTTGCACTATGTGTGAATGGGCCTTTATGCTCTGACTGCCTTGTTTATTTTGAGTCCTTCATGTCAGTTTTCCCTTTGTTTCACTCATACTTTAGTTCCATAGTTGTTTTTGCATTTTGTTAACTTGATATTGTATTTTGTTTTGTTTTTTTGTCACACTGACAAAGTGAGGAACCTTGGGGTAATTTTTGATCCTACGTTGTCCTTTGACCTCCACATTAGAAAGATTACGAGGACTGCTTTCTTCCACCTGTGAAATATAGTGAAGATTCGTCCCATCCTGTCTATGGTTGATGCTGAGACCCTGATCCATGCATTTGTCTCTTCTAGATTGGACTACTGTAATGTTCTGTTTTCTGGTTTACCGCAGTCCAGCATTAGGGCTCTCCAGTTGGTTCAAAATGCTGCAGCCAGACTTTTGACATGAAGCAGAAAGTTTGACCACATTACACCCATTTTGGCGTCTCTTCACTGGCTTCAGTGAGATCAGATTTTAAGGTTCTGTTACTAGTCTATAAAATTGTTCATGGACTGGCACCTCCCTACCTAGCTGACCTAATTAAACCTTATGTACCGGCCCAGGCTCTGCGTTCTCAGGGTGCAGGACTACTTTGTGTCCCTAAGGTGAATAAGAAGTCTGTGGGTCATAGAGTTTTCTCTTATCGTGCCCCTGTTCTGTGGAATGATCTCCCTGCGTCAATAAAACAGTCAGATTCTGTGGAGATTTTCAAGTCCAGACTTAAGACGCACTTATTTTCCATTTCGTATGACTAGCATACTGGTACAGTATAGTTCTATGCTTTTTACTCTTTTAATTCATTTATAAGTAATTGAAGCGGGCTTCAGCCTCAACTTTACCTAAATTCTGGGTCTTTTAGTGAAGTTTAGGGCTAGTGGCCGGCAATCACCTGTTTTTCTTGTTGTTTAATGCTGACAAATTACACTGTATTTCTTGTCTTTCTGATGCCCGATTCTGTTTTTTCTCTGTTTAAGGTGCAGCTCCATCCAGAGATGGGAGTTGTATTTGTGCTGGAGACCCTCCTGTCCTGTGCACCAACAGCATTGCCTGGATATTTGTTTTGTGAATTGTTCTGTAATTTATGTTTGTATCATGGCCCAAGCAGAGGGTCACCCCTTTGAGTCTGGTCTGCTTGAGGTTTCTTCCTCAGAGGGAGTTTTTTTCTTACCACTGCTGCTCTGGGGGTTGGTAAGGTTAGATCTTACCTGTGTGAAGCACCTTGAGGCAACTCTGTTGTGATTTGGCGCTATATAAATGAAAGTAAATTGAAATTGAAAAATTGTTTCATGATTAGGATTTATTTCTATGTACCTCACTGATTCCACACACCTGAGTTCATTAGTTCAGTTTGCTTTTAAGTCACACTTGTTTGCTTGCCGCACCCGTTTGCCTGTTGTTTGAAGTTGCTTTGCTTGTTAATATAGTGTTACGTTGGTCTCAACCGCTGTTGCATTTTGTAACTACGTTCGAATGTTTTGTCTCCTGCTGTGTTTTTCTTCTGTTAAATGGACTGCATTTATATTGCATTTTTCCATCTGCATCAGAAGCTCAAAGTACTTTACAACCCTACAGCCCTTTACAACCCTTACCCTGCAAGATACTCACTACACACCAGGGACGGGTTATTTTCTGGTCTGAATGAGTTTTGAACTGAGTATCCTCTGGTCTCAAGCCCAACGCTTAACCACTAGACCATCACCTCCCATTATTAATTTAGTCCTTTCCACATCCTGGTTGATCACCACCCCTATTTCTTAGTTTGGCCTTATGTATTCCTAACATCTCGTTGTTTTGGATTGTTTGTTCACCTTTTCATTATTATATCACTGCACTTTTTGCAACATATCTCTTGTGTCCTCGCTGCCTGCATACTGGGGTTTCATGTTGACTCAGCTCAGACTGTAACACACAGGGCTGATAGACAAATGCACTCACACCTACAGTCAGTTTAGAGTTTTCAATTCACCAAACCTGCATGTCTTTGGACACACAAACACAAGCAGAACATGTAAACTCCACACAGAAAGGACCAGGTGGAACCTGGAACAGTGCAACCCGCTGACCCACTGAGCCACCCAACACAAAGACAACATTTAGCATTTATCAGCAGATGGATTTAATATATAAAATTTTGAAGGACCTAAGAACATGTTTCATTATTTTTCCAGAATTTATGTGAAGGAAGGACAAAAGATTCAACAGATTATAGACAAATTTTTTGATCATCATTAAAAGTATATTTTAATTCATCAGCTGATAAGATGACAAGTTATTTGTTCAATTAATGAAACATTTAAAGATCTGCTGGGGAATTTTGGCTGGCGTGGATTCATTGTGCTGATAAAGGAATTCGAGCTTATCACACAGCCAATGGATTTTAAAACATAAATAAATCTGACTTTGTTATCTGATATGAGTGACATTCAAACATGATTAGCGCCGGCCTGATCTGGACTCAGTTTAAATCATCTGCTATACCGCCAAGCTGCTCCATCTGTCATGTGGAATAACAGCAATATAATACCATCATCTCCACAGCTCGGCTGAATGGCGGTCAGAGCGGCCGCCGTGTTGACACGGCTTCAAATGAGCCATGAGGACGCCGCGCGCCTTTTTCACCATCCAGCAGAAATCAACCTCAAGAATTCAGCACCAAGTAAAAATTCACTATTTTAACACCCAATTATTAAAAAAAATGGATATTTGGTGATTTGCTGTTACCCATAATGCAACATGGAGCCACACGCAAGATCATTGTTGGAGTTCAGGTTTGGCATCTATCAGAGTACTCAAACAAAAATTCATTGAAGCACAGTTCTTAAGACAAATGAAAGAATCAAAAGACACAAACGTGATGGCAACACATGTAACTCGATAACAATTTGTTAACATACAGAACCAGAGCAGCACCGCACGGCAGTACGATATTCAACATGGCTGCCGTGTGCGAGCAGACGAGACATAAAGTCAGCGAGACGCTGTCTTGATTCAGGGTTTGTATTTATTACTACTTTGTGCTTATTCAGTCTTATTTAGACAGATTAGATTTTTATTTTATGTGTTTCTGAATACACTGCAGGTTACAAAGGAGCCACAGCCTGAAATATGTTTGTTTGCCAACATCAGAAAATTAAAGCAAAACCCAACAGTGCGCCCCCTGTGGTGGTATGTAAGTACTGATACGTGGTAAGGAGAATTAACTGTAGGTGTGAGTGTGTTTGTTTGTCTATATCCTGTGACAGACTGGCGTCCTTTCCAGGGTAAACCCCAACTCTCACCCGATGATTGCTGGAATAGGCTCCACCCCTGTGGACCTTGATTGGAGTAAGTGGGTATAGAACATAAATTAATTTTCATACATCTGTTCACAGCTACGTGAATGCAGGCTGAGAGTGGAACTTTTGCCCTGTATGCAAAGAATTATGGGTCCCTGAAAGACTCCATAAAAAGTTTGGTTAATATGAGTGACGCACCACACAGCGGCACAAAGCTCACTCATGGTAGACTGAGTCCCAAACAGGAAGTACCAAATTCTGAACCAGGAAATGTCAAATGTTGAACACCTGCATTGACTAAACAGTAAATCTCATGGGATCTTGTGGGAATTCAGTGACAAGTTGAGACTGAAACAGGAAGTGCCAAATTTTGAGTCCACAGTGAAACAGGAAATGTCAGATGTGTTTAAGTTTGGAAAGTTGAGTTAAGATATCATACTCATCATCAACCGCTTTTGCCCATACCACCTCAGCTGGCTTCTTTCAACGTGAAGGAGCAGCGACTCTACTCCGAGCTCCCCACAGATGACCGAACTTCTCACCTTATCTCGAAGGGAGACACCAGCCACCCTCCTAAGGAAGCCCATTTCAGCCATTTCTACCCGCAATCTAGTTCTTTTGGTCATGACCCAACCCTCATGACCATAGGTCAGAGTAGGAACGAAGACTGACCAGTAGATCGAGAGCTTCACCTTTTGGCTCAGCTTCATTTTTTGTCACAACAGTACGGTAGAGCGAATGCAACACTGCTACACCGAATCTCCAGCCAATCTCACGCTCCATTGTCCCCTCACTCATGAACAAGAACCCAAGGTACTTGAACTCCTTCACTTGGGGCAAGACCATATTCCCTACCTGTAGGAGGCAATCCATTGGTTTCCTGCTGAGAACCATGGCCTCAGATTTAGAGGTGCTGATCTGCATCTCAGCCACTTCACACTCGGAGGTCACAGGCCGATGAAGCCAACAGAACCACATCATCTGCAAAAAGCAGTGATGACACCCTGAGCCCATCAAACTGGAAACCCTCCTCCCCTGACTACGCCTCAATATCCTGTCCATGAATATTACAAACAGGATTGGTAACAAGGCGCAGCCCTAGCAGAGGCCAACCCCCACTGGAAACGAGTCAGACTTACTGTCGAGCACCTGAACACAGCTCTCGCTTTGGGAGTACAGAGATTGCATGGCCCTGAGAAGGGACTCCCTTACTCTATACTCCCGCAGCACCTCCCAGAGTATCTCCCGTGGTACCTGATCATACACCTTCTCCAAGTCCACAAAACACATGTAGACTGGGTGTGCATACTCCCAGACACCCTCCAGGATCCTTGTGCGAGTGACGAGCTGGTCGGTTGTTCCGCGACCAGGACGGAACCCACATTGTTCCTCTTCAATCAGAGGTTCAACTATTGGCCGAACCTTCCTTTCCAGCACCCTGGAGTAGACTTTACCAGGAAGCCGAGTAGTGTGATGCCCCTGTAGTTGGCACACACCCTCTTTTTAAATATGGGGACCACCACCCCAGTTTGCCACTTTTTAGGCATTGTCCCAGACCTCAATGCAATGTCTAATCCAAGACATCCCTCCGCACCCAGAGCCTTCAGCATTTCTGGATAGATCTCATCAACCCCCGGGGCCTTGCCACTGTGAAGTTGTTTGACTACCTCAGTGACTTCCATCAGGGAAATTGATGAAAATCCTCCATTAGCTTCCAGGTCTGCCCCTACTATAGAGGGGCAGACCCACATTGAACACCTCTGACTGGGGGATCCCAAGGTGTTTCCGGGCCACTGTGAAGCTATAATCTCTCCACCTAGTCCTGGGTCTTCCCCGGAGTCTCCTCCCAGATGGACATGCCTGGAACACTTCCCATGGGAGGCGTCCAGGAGGCATCCTTACCAGATGCCCGAACCACCTCAGGTGGCTCCTTTCAATGCGAATGAGCAGCGACTCTATTCCGAGCTCCCCACAGATGACCAAACTTCTCACTCCATCTCTAAGGGAGACACCAGCCACCCTCCTGAGGAAGCCCATTTCGGCTGCTTGTACCCACAATCTAGTTCTTTCGGTCATGACCCAACCCTCATAACCACAGGTGGGAGTAGGAAGGAAGATTGACCAGTAGATCCGAACTCTTGCTTCCAGTTCTGCCCCTACTATAGTGGGTGCTCTGGTCTGATGCAGGAGTTCCTCAAAGTGTTCCTTCCAGCACCAGATTATATCCTCAGTTGAGGTCAACAGAGTCCCGTCTTTACTGTAGACACCTTGGATGGTTCCCTGTTTTCCCCTCCTGAGGTGCCTCATGGTCCGCTAGAAGCACCATGGTGCCAACCGAAAGTCCTTCTCCATGGTTGCTCCAAAATCCTCCCACACTCACTGCTTGCCTCCCCCACAGCAGAGGCCCAAAGGCTCTGCCCTTTGGGCCTCTCGGTACCTTGCAACTGCCTCTGGAATCCGCTGAGATAACATATCTTGGAAAGACTTCTTCTTCAGTCAGACGGCTTCCCTGACCACCGGTGTCAACCACAGTGATTGAGGGTTGCCACCCCTTGAGGCACCTAAGACCTTCGGGCCACAGCTCCCCGCTGCAGCTTCAGCAATGGAAGCTTTGAACATTGCCCATTCTGGTTCAAGTTTAGATCTATTGTTTTTAATAAACCTGTTCTTTGGTATGTTGTTTTTTTCTGTTGCATTTAATCCTCTGTAAGGTTTCTATGTAACATTTGGATTGTTTCATTAAATAACAAAAAAAGTCAAATGTTGAACACTTCCTGTAGGATGTTTCTGTGAAGGCTCTTAGTTATCCAGGTGGTTTCCATAGTAGAGAAGCTTGAATCTTCAACTGGACTGGGTTGCTTGATGCGAGGATGTTTCGCTTCTAATCGCAGAAGCTTCCTCAGCTAAATTTCAAGCTCTGGTAGTCTGACTTCTGTCTTGACTCTTGTAGAGTGAAATAACAGAAGCCAGCAAAAGCTGGAGATTTAAACCTAACCAGACCCCTCCTACTGAGAGGCAGACTGCTGTTGGCTAGTGACTAACAATTGCTCTAATTAGCACTTATTCTACTCTAGTTAGCACCCTCCTAATGACAGGTCAGCTGTCCCTCTTAACGATGGGACTGACACCTCTCCTGACAACCAGGGACGGGAGTTGTAAATTAGCACTTGTTGCTATACTCTGTATGCATCACATCAGTTGCAAGCTTTGATTTGTAGCTATGTCTGACTGTATTGTCCCTGTCAAATACACTAATAAATAAATAAATAACTCTCCTGAAGATGTGAATGACTCATTACCATGAACAAAAGACTGAAACTGCTTTGACCTGAGTACCCCATTGTAAACAGGGGACAAAGCGTGTCTCAGACCCCCTCCCAGTTAAGGTTGGGTTTCAATTGTTTCACATACAATGCTTCCTTATCTCTCTTTTCAAACCATTTCTTCTCTCTGGCTAACTTCCTTGTCCTCAAACGTGTGGTTAGTGTCTTTAAGGTGAAGATGAACTGCAGACTGAGGTCCACCGGTGCCCTCTCTGCGGTACTGGTATAGTCTTTTATGCAACGGCTGCTTAGTCTCACCTACAGTAGTGTTCAGAATAATAGTAGTGCTATGTGACTAAAAAGATTAATCCAGGTTTTGAGTATATTTCTTATTGTTACATGGGAAACAAGGTACCAGTAGATTCAGTAGATTCTCACAAATCCAACAATTCCAAGCATTCATGATATACACACTCTTAAGGCTATGAAAATGGGGCTATTAGTAAAAAAAAAAAAGTAGAAAAGGGGGTGTTCATAATAAGAGTAGCATCTGCTGTTAATGCTACAAACTCAAAACTATTATGTTCAAACTGCTTTTTTAGCAATCCTGTGAATCACTAAACTAGTATTTATTCATATAACCACAGTTTTTCATGATTTCTTCACATCTGCGAGGCATTAATTTAGTTGGTTTGGAACCAAGATTTTGCTGGTTTACTAGTGTGCTTGGGGTCATTGTCTTGTTGAAACACCCATTTCAAGGGCATGTCCTCTTCAGCATAAGGCAACATGACCTCTTCAAGTATTCTGACATATCCAAACTGATCCATGATACCTGGTATGCGATATATAGGCCCAACACCATAGTAGGAGAAACATGCCCATATCATGATGCTTGCACCACCATGCTTTACTGTCTTCACTGTGAACTGTGGCTTGAATTCAGAGTTTGGGGGTCGTCTCACAAACTGTCTGCGGCCCTTGGACCCAAAAAGAACAATTTTACTCTCATCAGTCCACAAAATATTCCTCCATTTCTCTTTAGGCCAGTTGATGTGTTCTTTGGCAAATTGTAACCTCTTCTGCACATGTCTTTTATTTAACAGAGGGACTTTGCAGGGGGATTCTTGCAAATAAATTAGCTTCACACAGGCGTCTTCTAACTGTCACAGCACTTACAGGTAACTCCAGACTGTCTTTGATCATCCTGGAGCTGATCAATGGGTGAGCCTTTGCCATTCTGGTTATTCTTCTATCCATTTTGACGGTTGTTTTCTGTTTTCTTCCACGTGTCTGTTTTTTTTTTTTGGTCCATTTTAAAGCATTGGAGATCATTGTAGATGAACAGCCTATATTTTTTTGCACCTGCGTATAAGTTTTCCCCTCTCCAATCAACTTTTTAATCAAACTACGCTGTTCTTCTGAACAATGTCTTGAACGTCCCATTTTCCTCAGGCTTTCAAAGAGAAAAGCATGTTCAACAGGTGCTGGCTTCATCCTTAAATAGGGGACACCTGATTCACACCTGTTTGTTCCACAAAATTGATGAACTCACTGACTGAATGCCACACTACTATTATTCTGAACACCCCCTTTTCTACTTTTTTTTAGTAATAGCCCAATTTCATAGTCTTAAGAGTGTGCATATCATGAATGCTTGGTCTTGTTGGATTTGTGAGAATCTACTGAATCTACTGGTACCTTGTTTCCCATGTAACAATAAGAAATATACTCAAAACCTGGATTAATCTTTTTAGTCACATAGCACTACTATTATTCTGAACACTACTGTATGTAGTGTTCGTTACAGTTTTCCTGACATCTGATAGAATACACTACATTGCTCTGTTTGTAACTAGGGATCCTGTCCTTAGGGTGAACTAATTTCTGTCTAAATAATTATAATTCTAATAATTCTAATTCTGTCTAATAATAAATAAGGGAGAGACACTTTTCTTCTTGTCTCTGTCTCCTGTCTGTCTGGTCTCTTAGTTCTTTGGGACTTCTGCACTTTATCCAGGGACCATTGTGGGTACCACATACTGTGAGCACAGATTCCATCACTTACAATTTGGCCAAACACCTCAAGTGGATTTTGGCTCCTCTAGTGGGTAACTCAGACCACCATGTGTAAAACACTCAAGATTTTATGAACAAGATCAAGGCCCTTCAGCTGGAGGCAGATGAAACTATGGTGTCTGTATAAAACCCCCTGTGACTTGACTCGTTGGGCTGTTCGGCCCACCCTCCAGGTTACGGTAAAATGATACATCCCACTTTGCCTCGGGCTTGTCCAGACCTTTTTGTGCCTTGTTGAACCTGCAAATTGGTTGATAGTTTGTTGCTCCGAACATGTGCTGTGTGTGCGTAAATATGAACGTGAGTATCCTGTATACTGTTGTTATTACATGTGGTATGTTAATACTGCACTGCATGATGTAGTTGTTAAGTTTGCGTGGTGTTTATTTGGGTTATGGTGGTTCATTTGGCTGTGGGGTGTTTGACCGTAATGGTTGCGCCCATAGTTTTCAACCATAATAAGGTGCCTTCAGTAAAGATGGCTACATTCCTTTGTTCGTAGGGTAGTACATTTCTTTGTCCAAAAGAGGGCAGTGTTCTACCACTTATGAGTGGCCTGAATTTGAGTGCATTTTTCATGCTGGTTTGAAATGTAGATTTAGATTGTATTATATAATTATTCAATTGTAATTATTTTTCCTTTTATTGTTTTACTGAAACCACACACACGTGATACTTGCATGTTCTAATAAAGTCCTGGAACCCAAAGGCTGTGGATAATTCTTTATCTCAAGTCTCCTGTACCTTCTGACAGAGGATAGGAATATCCAGCTGTAAATCAAATCAAATCAATTTTTTTTATATAGTGCCAAATCACAATAACAGTTGCCCCAAGGCGCTTTATATTGTAAGACAAAAGCCATACAATAATTACAGAAAAACCCCAACGGTCAAAACGACCCCCTGTGAGCAAGCACTTGGCTACAGTGGGAAGGAAAAACTCCCTTTTAACAGGAAGAAACCTCCAGCAGAACCAGGCTCAGGGAGGGGCAGTCTTCTGCTGGGACTGGTTGGGGCTGAGGGAGAGAACCAGGAAAAAGACATGCTGTGGAGGGGAGCAGAGATCAATCACTAATGATTAAATGCAGAGTGGTGCATACAGAGCAAAAAGAGAAAGAAACAGTGCATCATGGGAACCCCCCAGCAGTCTACGTCTATAGCAGCATAACTAAGGGATGGTTCAGGGTCACCTGATCCAGCCCTAACTATAAGCTTTAGCAAAAAGGAAAGTTTTAAGCCTAATCTTAAAAGTAGAGAGGGTGTCTGTCTCCCTGATCTGAATTGGGAGCTGGTTCCACAGGAGAGGAGCCTGAAAGCTGAAGGCTCTGCCTCCCATTCTACTCTTACAAACCCTAGGAACTACAAGTAAGCCTGCAGTCTGAGAGCGAAGCGCTCTATTGGGGTGATATGGTACTATGAGGTCCCTAAGATAAGATGGGACCTGATTATTCAAAACCTTATAAGTAAGAAGAAGAATTTTAAATTATATTCTAGAATTAACAGGAAGCCAATGAAGAGAGGCCAATAGGGTGAGATATGCTCTCTCCTTCTAGTCCCTGTCAGTACTCTAGCTGCAGCATTTTGAATTAACTGAAGGAACTTTTAGGACAACCTGATAATAATGAATTACAATAGTCCAGCCTAGAGGAAATAAATGCATGAATTAGTTTCTACTCCATAATTAACCTTAGTCTGTGAAGAAGATTCCCCATTTACATGAACAAATTGTAATCTATTAGATAAATATGATTCAAACCACCGCAGCGCAGTGCCTTTAATACCTATGGCATGCTCTAATCTCTATAATAAAGTTTTATGGTCAACAGTATCAAAAGCAGCACTGAGGTCTAACAGAACAAGCACAGAGATAAGTCCACTGTCCGAGGCCATAAGAAGATCATTTGTAACCTTCACTAATGCTGTTTCTGTACTATGATGAATTCTAAAACCTGACTGAAACTCTTCAAATAGACCATTCCTCTGCAGATGATCAGTTAGCTGTTTTACAACTACCCTTTCAAGAATTTTTGAGAGAAAAGGAAGGTTGGAGATTGGCCTATAATTAGCTAAGATAGCTGGGTCAAGTGATGGCTTTTTAAGTAATGGTTTAATTACTGCCACCTTAAAAGCCTGTGGTACATAGCCAACTAACAAAGATAGATTGATCATATTTAAGATCGAAGCATTAAATAATGGTAGGGCTTCCTTGAGCAGCCTGGTAGGAATGGGGTCTAATAAACATGTTGATGGTTTGGATGAAGTAACTAATGAAAATAACTCAGACAGAACAATCGGAGAGAAAGAGTCTAACCAAATACCAGTCTCCAGTATCCCCCATTGTGGCCAATCTGTACATGGAGCTAGTGGAGAAGAGAGCCTTGGTGTAGTTCACGGGCAATCACTGCTTCAGATATGTCGATGACACATGGGTTAAAATCAAGCAAAAGGAAGTGGAGGCCTTTACAGAGCACATCAACTCGGTGGACTCCAATATCAAGTTCACACGTGAGGATGCCAGAAACAACCATTTAGCCTTCTTGGACTGTGATGTTACGATTGAAGAGAACAGGCAGCTCCAGACAGGGGTTTGCAGAAAACCCACTCACACTGACCAATATCTGCTCTTTGGCTCAAACCACCCCCTTGAACACAAGCTCGGGGTGATCAGGACGCTTCAACACAGAGCCCTACAGGTGTCCACAACTGCAGAGGGAAGGGCTAAAGAACAACAACTTGTACGGAAAGCCCTCACAGTATGTGGGTACCCATGATGGTCCCTGGACAAAGTGCAGAAGTCCCAGAAAACAAAGAGACCAGATAGACAGGAGACGGAGACAAGAAGAAGAGGAGTGTCTCTCCCTTATTTAGCAGGAGTAGGGGAAAAACTACAGAGGATCTTCAGACAGCACAAAATCCCAGTTTACTTTAAACCAGTTAACACCTTGAGACAGAAATTAGTTCACCCTAAGGACAGGATCCCTAGTTACAAACAGAGCAATGTAGTGTATTCTATCAGATGTCAGGAAAACTGTAACGAACACTACATAGGTTTTCAGGGAATACTGTTAAGTCTTCAATTTCCTTACCATAAGTCAAAACAAGATCTAAAGTATGATTAAAGTGGTGGGTGGACTCATTTACATTTTGAGCAAAGCCAATTGAGTCTAATAATAGATTAAATGCAGTGTTGAGGCTGTCATTCTCAGCATCTGTGTGGATGTTAAAATCGCCCACTATAATTATCTTATCTGAGCTAAGCACTAAGTCAGACAAAAGGTCTGAAAATTCACAGAGAAACTCACAGTAACGACCAGGTGGACGATAGATAACAACAAATAAAACTGTTTTTTGGGACTTCTAATTTGGATGGACAAGACTAAGAGTCAAGCTTTCAAATGAATTAAAGCTCTGTCTGGGTTTTTGATTAATTAATAAGCTAGAATGGAAGATTGCTGCTAATCCTCTGCCTCTGCCCGTGCTATGAGCGTTCTGGCAGTTCGTGTGACTCGGGGGTGTTGACTCATTTAAACTAACATATTCATCCTGCTGTAACCAGGTTTCTGTAAGGCAGAATAAATCAATATGTTGATCAATTATTATATCATTTACTAACAGGGACTTAGAAGAGAGAGACCTAATGTTTAATAGACCACATTTAACTGTTTTAGTCTGTGGTGCAGTTGAAGGTGCTATATTATTTTTTCTTTTTGAATTTTTATGCTTAAATAGATTTTTACTGGTTGTTGGTGGTCTGGGAGCAGGCATCGTCTCTACGGGGATGGGGTAATGAGGGGATGGCAGGGGGAGAGAAGCTGCAGAGAGGTGTGTAAGACTACAACTCTGCTTCCTGGTCCCAACCCTGGATAGTCACGATTTGGAGGGTTTAATAAAATTGGCCAGATTTCTAGAAATGAGAGCTGCTCCATCCAAAGTGGGATGGATGCCGTCTCTCCTAACAAGACCAGGTTTTCCCCAGAAGCTTTGCCAATTATCTATGAAGCCCACCTCATTTTTTGGACACCACTCAGACAGCCAGCAATTCAAGGAGAACATGTAGCTAAACATGTCACTCCCGGTCCGATTGGGGAGGGGCCCAGAGAAAACTACAGAGTCCGACATTGTTTTTGCAAAGTTACACACCGATTCAATGTTAATTTTAGTGACCTCCGATTGGCGTAACCGGGTGTCATTACTGCCGACGTGAATTACAATCTTACCGAATTTACGCTTAGCCTTAGCCAGCAGTTTCAAATTTCCTTCAATGTCGCCTGCTCTGGCCCCCGGAAGATAATTGACTATGGTTGCTGGTGTCGCTAACTTCACATTTCTCAAAACAGAGTCACCAATAACCAGAGTTTGTTCCTCGGCGGGTGTGTCGCCGAGTGGGGAAAAACGGTTAGAGATGTGAATGGGTTGGTGGTGTACAGGGGGCTTGTGTTTAGGGCTACGCTTCCTCCTCACAGTCACCCAGCTGGCCTGCTTTCCCGGCTGCTCGGGATCCGCTGGGGGGCAGTTAATGGCGGCTAAGCTATCCAATCCACTTTATTTATAAAGCACGTTTAAACAGACCCGAGTCTCCAAAGTGCTGCACAACAAAAACATAGACACGGAAAATAGCAGCGGTGAGAGCGGGGAGGTCCAGAGTGTTTGAATATCCAGTTGTGTGGGGGGTGGGGAGGTGTGAGTCCATTACTTCTGAGCGTGAATAGAAGACATTCAGGTCGTTGGCCAGCTTCAAGTCGTCAATAGAGGTGCTTTGGGCTTGTAGTTGGTGATCTCTTTCAAACCCCTCCACACAGAGGCCAAGTCGTTGGCAGAGAACCTTTGCTGCAGACGTGAACTGTACATGGATTTAGCCTTTGCCACCTCCTTGCTAAATCTGTACTTTGCACCTCTATAGCTGTCTCTGTCTCCTTCTCTGAAAGCCACCTCTTTCTGCTGACGGAGCTGCTGGAGTTTAGGTGTGAACCAGGGCTTGTCATTGTTATATCTCACACTGGTACGCTGTGGGATGATGCTGTTTTCACTGAAATGAATATATGACGTCACAGTGTCCGTGTAGTCATCTAGACTGTCTGTTGAAGCCTCAAACATATCCCAATCCGTGGTGGTCAAGCACGCACATAGCTCCTCTACAGCTTCATTGCTCCACACTTTAGACGTCCTCACAACAGGTTTAGAGAGTTTTAGTCTCTGTCTCTACGCGGGGATCAAGTGGACCATCACGTGGTCTGAGAGTCCCAAAGCTGCACGGGCCACCGCGTGGTAGGCGCCACTCACTGTCGTGTAACAATGATCTAACGTGCTCCCTTCTCTGGTCCGGCATTTAACAAACTGTTTGTATTTTGGTAATTCCTGACTGAGATTCTCTTTGTTAAAATCACCGAGAGTTATAACAAGGGAGTCCGGAAAGTCTCTCTCCACGCTCATAATCTGATCCGCGAGCGTGCACTCAGCCTCGTGCACGTCCGCGCTCGGTGGAATATACACGGAGCAAAGTATGAAGGAGTTAAACTCACGTGGAGAGTAGAACGGTCTGCAGTTTATGAGGAGATATTCCAGAGAAGGAGAGCAGTGTTGGGAGATCACAGTCACATCAGAGCACCAGGCGTTGTTGATATAGAAGCAGAGTCCTCCACCTCTTGTTTTTGCACCGGAGAGTGCTCGGTCTCTGTCTGCGCGGAGGAGTTGGAATCCCTCTAGTTGGAGCGCGCAGTCTGGTGTCTGTGCATTTAACCACGTCTCCTTGAAGCACAGTACACAAGATGAGGAGAAATCTCTATTCTTCTTCATCAGCAGTGCCAGCTCATCCATCTTGTTGCAGAGTGAGTGGACGTTGGAGAGAAATATCCCAGGTAGGGGCGTGCGTGTGCCCCTTTGTCTGAGGCGCACGAGAGCTCCAGCTCGTTTACCTCTCCACCGGCATCTCACTCTTTTGGCCAAAAAGTGAACCAGTTCAGCTGCAGGCACTAAAAAATCTGCGTAATGTCCGTGGGTGTTGATGATCTGATGTTTAGAAGCTCCTCACGGGTGTAGGAGCACGATGACACACGATTTATGCACAAAAACAGACAAAACAGGGAGTTGTTTACAATGGGGTACTCAGGTCAAAGCAGTTTCAGTCTTTTGTTCATGGTAATGAGACATTCACATCATGAAGAGAGTCGTCAAGGGACCCGTCAGGAGAGGCGTCCGTCCCATCGTTAGGAGGGACAGCTGCCCTGTCATTAGGAGCGTGCTAACTAGAGCACAATAGGTGCTAATTAGAGAAATTGTTAGTCACTAGCCTATAGCACTCTGCCTCTCGGTAGGAGGGGTCTGGTTAAGCCCCTGTTTAAACCTGGTTAGGTTTAAACTCCAACTTTGCTGGCTTCTGTTATTGTTCTCTACAAGAGTCAAGACAGAAGTCAGACTACCAGAGCAAGAATTTTAGCTGAGGAAGCTTCTGCGATTAGAAGTGAAATGTCCTTGCGTCAAGCAACCCAGTCCAGTCGAAGATTCAAGCTTCTCTACTATTCCTGTAGGATCTTGCGAAAATTCAGTGGCAAGTTGAGACTGAAACATGAAGTGCTAAATTTTTAGTTCACAGTGAAACAGGAAATGTCAAATGATGAACACTTCCTGTCATGTCAGTCGGCACCCAGATGATTGACATATCACTGCACTGCACGTCTGCTTGAAAAGAGCCATTTTGAAATCGGTGACACACATTGACTGCTAGGTCCCTCTTGTACAGTATTTGGTGCTGTATTCCACCAAAAAAGTTCTAATCCACCTTAGCAGAAGAAGAAAAATGTGTGAGCCAGATTTGAACCTGAACACGTCGTCTGAACCTTGGACTCCTGTTGACACCAAAGTTATATTGGTTATATTTTATGCTAGAAATGAGGTCCATGTTGTTAAAAGCAGCATTTCTCTTTTAACTCTGGTTCTCTTATATATACGTGTGTGTCCAGTGATTTTAGATTATAAAAATGAGCAGGCAGTAACTCATTCATGCTCTGTTTGCTTATTTGAGTTATAAGATGCTGTTTCTCAGTTGCCCTCAAAAGTACTGGAACACTTGGTATTTCACACATTTTAATTTGTTGATGTCATTTCAAATACAAATATATATATATAAAATGATCTTCCTTAATATCAAACTGATAGCAAATCTCTACAACTTGGTATAAATTTAATTCCAAAGTAAAAATATCAAATCCAGCTCCCTGATGCAGTGGGGTAGATGAGGATTTTCTTACAAAGAAGACCTGAAAGTTCAACTAATTTGGCCATCGTGTGCAGCCAGACTGTCAACTAGCTGAAAGGTTTGAGTTTGAATTTACATCTACATTAAAAAAAAATGCTTAAAGTGGCAGGGGGTTAAGAGTTGGCCTGGGGGGCAAAATGAGATGGTAAGATGTTGAAGAGCTTCATGTCTGCGACATATACAACCCCTGGCAAAAATGATGGAATCACCGGCCTCGGAGGATGTTCATTCAGTTGTTTAATTTTGTAGAAAAAAAGCAGATCACAGACATGAGACAAGAAAAGTGTCCAAAATATCAACGTAAACTTGTGCATTTATTGATGATGTAATGACAGTCATCTCCCCAGTGCCTTTACCTGACATGCAGCCCCATATCATCAATGACTGTGGAAATTTACATGTTCTCTTCAGGCAGTCATCATTATAAATCTCATTGGAACGGCACCAAACAAACGTTCCAGCATCATCACCTTGCCCAATGCAGATTCGAGATTCATCACTGAATATGACTTTCATCCAGTCATCCACAGTCCACGATTGCTTTTCCTTAGCCCATTGTAACCTTGTTTTTTTCTGTTTAGGTGTTAATGATGGCTTTCGTTTAGCTTTTCTGTATGTAAATCCCATTTCCTTTAGGCGGATTCTTACAGTTCGGTCACAGACGTTGACTCCAGTTTCCTCCCATTCGTTCCTCATTTGTTTTGTTGTGCATTTTTCGATTTTTGAGACATATTGCTTTAAGTTTTCTGTCTTGACGCTTTGATGTCTTCCTTGGTCTACCAGTATGTTTGCCTTTAACAACCTTCCCATGTTGTTTGTATTTGGTCCAGAGTTTAGACACAGCTGACTGTGAACAACCAACATCTTTTGCAACATTGCGTGATGATTTACCCTCTTTTAAGAGTTTGATAATCCTCTCCTTTGTTTCAATTGACATCTCTCATGTTGGAGCCATGATTCATGGCTCCAACACTTGTCTGCTCTGTAAGAGACAAGAAAAACATTTTCAAATCAGGCATTCAAACCCTTAAATGACTGAAGAAAGTAAGAAAACAAAAACCTGATAATAAAAGGCCTCAAACCCACACTTTAAAAAAACAGCCAGTGACTGAGATTTCTGTGTTTTATGTCGACTTCATGTGAGGCCGTTAGTCAGGAGTGAATTAATGCGGTAAAAATGAGCTTTAAGTAACAGCAGAATGCAATATGTTTTAAATGCAGTCTACAAAATATGAATATGAATGACTATTATCTCACATTCATGTGAACCAGTTTAAAGGATAAATATGTCTTAAATTCAATTTAAAACTGAAATCCAAACAGATGAAAATCTGACACGAGTTAAATTAAATCTCATGAGTGGACTGAAATATTTATCAGTGCACAAAGCAACATGATGTTGTCATGGTAACAGGAGAAGTCCCACTCCTATTTACATGAACCCTGACCCCACCTCTTTCAGTCATTTTCCAGATGACGTCACTGCAGTCTGTGAGAGCTCCTAGGTCAGGGGTCAGGGAGCATACTGGAAATGAGCTGAAGTCTCTTTAACGTTACTCTTCCCAGATGGCGATAGATTCAAATGCCATATAGTAAGCTATGGATGGGGGGCACTCTGTGGTTTTGCAAATCACATTTCTTTTTGACTTTGACCTTCAAAATGACCTTGATTTAGGACCTCAAAATAGCTGCTGATATCTTGAAAAAGACGAGTTTACATAGAGAATTATGTTTTCCCTGGCCCAGGACACGCCCATGTTTCACCTGGCCAAAGACAAGCCCATGTTTCACCTGGCCAAGGAGACGCCCACATTTTACCTGACCAAAGACGTGCCTATGTTTCACCTGGCCAAAGACATGCTTATGTTTCCCCTGGCCAAGGACATGCCCACGTGTCACCTGTCTGCAGATGGTTACTTTGGAGCGGTTGGTTACTGAAGTCCTGTGGCATGAGTATATCTGCACTATTTCCTTCTCTTTGTGAAATGGTTATTTTGCAGAAGGTCAGGATTTGATCAAACCAGATTATGTGATAATCAGTCAGCATGTAGATTGAAAGTATCCAGAAGGTTTGAGACAAGCAGATATTTTTCCTCTGTTAGCAAATCCAGCCAGCGCTACAATCAGGTTGGAAGTTCTTAAATATTTTGCAAAATGTTGGCGTGAGCGACTGATAATAATAATAATAACTAGGACTGCAAGCAGTCATGGAAGGGTCCTCATGTCCCCGTGCCACTGCCTCCCTGGGCCAGCGTGATTTCTGTTCAGGGGCTGACCCTCATCACACATGTGAAGTTTCAAGCAAATCAGACAAAGCATGAAGGAGTTATCATGACTTGATGTTCCATGGCAAAGGGTCAAAATGGCGGCGCCATAGCAGCCACACCCTTCGACATTGAAAAAAGGTTTTGATAACTTTTGATCAGTAACATCTCTGGATGATATGAAAGAAATTTGAAGTGCATTGGACAAAATCCCTAGGAGGAGTTCGTTCAAATACATGTGGAAATGAGAAGAAAATTCAAAATGGCCAACTTCCTGTTTGGAGTAGACCCATGGTGCAAGAGACTTTTTTGTACGTCTGTGCAAGTCACACACGTGTACCAATTTTCATCTCCCTTCTCCAAAAAAACTCTATGGGGAGGGGTTTTTGAAAGTTTCAAGGGGGCGTTTTGCCCCGCCCATGGGCGACGACCCTATGAATTGTAAGAGGTTGTTGTGCTTGACCTGTGTATCAATTTTCATGATGATATGACAAAAATTAAATTCATCAAAAGGAAGAACGTAATTTCATGGCTAAGCGGCGATATTCAGCACACCCTCACACGGACGCCGTTACTCGTAGCTTTATGGAGATCGTCATACATTCATCAATTTGTTCTACATGTTTTAGAAGTTGAATGAAGTTGATTGGGTTAACTATGTGACATCAGGACCTGTTAAAGTAAAAATAGGACATTTCCAGTTACCACCAGGGGGCACTATGGCGGAGGTGGGAAGTTAATATATGCAGATGTTCAGGGCAAGGCCCTCATCATGTCCAGCAAATTTGAAGGATCTACGATGAAGTATGTGGGCGTGACAGCCGTTCGAAGTGAAACGGCGTGCTCCAAAACACTCACCAAAGTTTGACGACCCCTAGCAGCCACGCCTTTTGACCTACAGAAATTCCTTTGCTGAACTTTTGATCAGCATGAGGTCATGATGATGTTGACCAAATTTGAAGACGATTGGATGAAATTCCAAGGACGAGTTCATTCAAATGTAAGTACTGGAAATGGCCAAAAATGGCAAAAAAAAGAAAACCTCAAAATCGAAACTTAAAATCAAAATGGTCGACTTCTTGTCAAAATTGGGGCTTGAAAAGTTTAAAGAATAAAATTTTTTTAAATTAATAATAATAATAAACAGTGCAATCATTATTATTATCATTGTTAGGGTCCTAGTAGGACAATGATAATAATAATGATAATAGTCCTGCAGACATAAAGAAATAAAAGGTGTTTTTACAGTGATGTGAAGGCTGAAATCTGAAGTCTGCTCCAGAGTCTGAACGGTGTGAATTATTCAGACTTCCACCTCCAGCACCTGATGAATATTAACTCCCGCTGAGGTCAGCAGACGACCGAACACGTCAACGCTCCTTTAACAAGATGTTTAATAAGTGTGTCCGGCTGAAGTCACACTTTTGGAAAATCACTGTCACCAAAATAAACTCTTCGCTGCTATTTTAAGATTTTATTATGTTGGCTCTGTAAGGAGGAAAAAAAAACAGGACAGGAAAAACAGGACAGTTTGACATTAACCATAAATAAAATATATTATTATAAATAAATAAATAAATTGTTTAAAAATACTCAGATTAATACATTAATAAAATAAATAAAATAAAGTCTAAAAAACAGTCAGGAATCAGTCTGTCTTGACTGTTGTAGAGAGTCAAGACAGAAGTCAGACGACCAGAGCAAGAATTTTAGCTGAGGAAGCTTCTACGATTAGAAGCGAAACGTCCTTGCGTCAAGCAACCCAGTCCAGTCGAAGATTCAAGCTTCTCTACTACAGTCATCAAACAGTCAGGAATCAGTCATCAAACAGTCAGGAATCAGTCATTAATTAATCAGGAATCGGTCATCAATCAGTCATCAAACAGTCAGGTATCAGTCATCAAACAGTCAGGAATCAGTCAGGAAGCAGTCGAGAATCAGTCATCAATTAGTCAGGAAGCAGTCATCAATCAGTCATCAAACAGTCAGGAATCGGTCATCAAACAGTCAAGAATCAGTTATCAATCAGTCAGGAAGCAGTCATCAATTAGTCATCAAACAGTAAGGAATCAGTGATCAATTAGTCAGGAAGCGGTCATCAATCAGTCATCAAACAGTCAGGAATCGGTCATCAATCAGTCAGGAATCAGTCATTAATTAGTCAGGAATCGGTCATCAATCAGTCATCGAACAGTCAGGAATCGGTCATCAATTAGTCAGGAATCGGTCATCAATCAGTCAGGAATCAGTCATCAAAGTCAGGAATCAGTCATCAATTAGTCATCAAACAGTCAAGAATCGGTCATCAAACAGTCAAGAATCGGTCATCAAACAGTCAGGAATCGGTCATCAATCAGTCAGGAATCAGTCATTAATTAGTCAGGAATCGGTCATCAATCAGTCATCAAACAGTCAGGAATCGGTCATCAATTAGTCAGGAATCGGTCATCAATCAGTCAGGAATCAGTCATCAAAGTCAGGAATCAGTCATCAATTAGTCATCAAACAGTCAAGAATCGGTCATCAAACACTCAGGAATCGGTCATCAATTAGTCATCAAACAGTCAAGAATCAGTCATCAATTAGTCATCAAACAGTCAGGAATCGGTCATCAATTAGTCAGGAATCGGTCACCAATCAGTCAGGAATCAGTCATCAAAGTCAGGAATCAGTCATCAATTAGTCATCAAACAGTCAAGAATCAGTCATCAAACAGTCATGAATTAGTCAGGAATGAGCCATCAAACAGTCAGGAACCAGTCATCAGTCACTCATCAATTAGTCAGGAATCGGTCATCAATCAGTCATCAAACAGTCAGGAATCAGTCATCAATAAGTCAGGAATCGGTCATCAATCAGTCAGGAAGCGGTCATCAATTAGTCAGGAATCGGTCATCAATCAGTCAGGAAACGGTCATCAATCAGTCATCAAACAGTCAGGAATCAGTCATCAAACAGTCAGGAATCGGTCATCAATCAGTCAGGAATCAGTCATTAATTAGTCAGGAATCGGTCATCAAACAGTCAGGAATCGGTCATCAATTAGTCAGGAATCGGTCATCAAAGTCAGGAATCAGTCATCAATTAGTCATCAAACAGTCAAGAATCGGTCATCAAACAGTCAAGAATCGGTCATCAAACAGTCAGGAATCGGTCATCAATCAGTCAGGAATCAGTCATTAATTAGTCAGGAATCGGTCATCAATCAGTCTTCAAACAGTCAGGAATCGGTCATCAATTAGTCAGGAATCGGTCATCAATCAGTCAGGAATCAGTCATCAAAGTCAGGAATCAGTCATCAATTAGTCATCAAACAGTCAAGAATCGGTCATCAAACAGTCAGGAATCGGTCATCAATTAGTCATCAAACAGTCAAGAATCAGTCATCAATTAGTCATCAAACAGTCAGGAATCGGTCATCAAACAGTCATGAATTAGTCAGGAATGAGCCATCAAACAGTCAGGAACCAGTCATCAGTCACTCATCAATTAGTCAGGAATCGGTCATCAATAAGTCAGGAATCGGTCATCAATCAGTCAGGAATCGGTCATCAATTAGTCATCAAACAGTCAAGAATCAGTCATCAATTAGTCATCCAACAGTCAGGAATCGGTCATCAATTAGTCAGGAATCGGTCACCAATCAGTCAGGAATCAGTCATCAAAGTCAGGAATCAGTCATCAATTAGTCATCAAACAGTCAAGAATCAGTCATCAAACAGTCATGAATTAGTCAGGAATGAGCCATCAAACAGTCAGGAACCAGTCATCAGTCACTCATCAATTAGTCAGGAATCGGTCATCAATCAGTCATCAAACAGTCAGGAATCAGTCATCAATAAGTCAGGAATCGGTCATCAATCAGTCAGGAATCGGTCATCAATTAGTCATCAAACAGTCAAGAATCAGTCATCAATTAGTCATCAAACAGTCAGGAATCGGTCATCAATTAGTCAGGAATCGGTCACCAATCAGTCAGGAATCAGTCATCAAAGTCAGGAATCAGTCATCAATTAGTCATCAAACAGTCAAGAATCAGTCATCAAACAGTCATGAATTAGTCAGGAATGAGCCATCAAACAGTCAGGAACCAGTCATCAGTCACTCATCAATTAGTCAGGAATCGGTCATCAATCAGTCATCAAAAAGTCAGGAATCAGTCATCAATAAGTCAGGAATCGGTCATCAATCAGTCAGGAAGCGGTCATCAATTAGTCAGGAATCAGTCATCAAAGTCAGGAATCAGTCATCAATTAGTCATCAAACAGTCAAGAATCGGTCATCAAACAGTCAGGAATCGGTCATCAATTAGTCATCAAACAGTCAAGAATCAGTCATCAATTAGTCATCAAACAGTCAGGAATCGGTCATCAAACAGTCATGAATTAGTCAGGAATGAGCCATCAAACAGTCAGGAACCAGTCATCAGTCACTCATCAATTAGTCAGGAATCGGTCATCAATCTGTCATCAAACAGTCAGGAATCAGTCATCAATAAGTCAGGAATCGGTCATCAATCAGTCAGGAATCGGTCATCAATTAGTCATCAAACAGTCAAGAATCAGTCATCAATTAGTCATCAAACAGTCAGGAATCGGTCATCAATTAGTCAGGAATCGGTCACCAATCAGTCAGGAATCAGTCATCAAAGTCAGGAATCAGTCATCAATTAGTCATCAAACAGTCAAGAATCAGTCATCAAACAGTCATGAATTAGTCAGGAATGAGCCATCAAACAGTCAGGAACCAGTCATCAGTCACTCATCAATTAGTCAGGAATCGGTCATCAATCAGTCATCAAACAGTCAGGAATCAGTCATCAATAAGTCAGGAATCGGTCATCAATCAGTCAGGAATCGGTCATCAATTAGTCATCAAACAGTCAAGAATCAGTCATCAAGTTAGTCATCAAACAGTCAGGAATCGGTCATCAATTAGTCAGGAATCGGTCACCAATCAGTCAGGAATCAGTCATCAAAGTCAGGAATCAGTCATCAATTAGTCATCAAACAGTCAAGAATCAGTCATCAAACAGTCATGAATTAGTCAGGAATGAGCCATCAAACAGTCAGGAACCAGTCATCAGTCACTCATCAATTAGTCAGGAATCGGTCATCAATCAGTCATCAAACAGTCAGGAATCAGTCATCAATAAGTCAGGAATCGGTCATCAATCAGTCAGGAAGCGGTCATCAATTAGTCAGGAATCGGTCATCAATCAGTCAGGAAACGGTCATCAATCAGTCATCAAACAGTCAGGAATCAGTCATCAAACAGTCAGGAATCGGTCATCAATCAGTCAGGAATCAGTCATTAATTAGGCAGGAATCGGTCATCAATCAGTCATCAAACAGTCAGGAATCGGTCATCAATTAGTCAGGAATCGGTCATCAATCAGTCAGGAATCAGTCATCAAAGTCAGGAATCAGTCATCAATTAGTCATCAAACAGTCAAGAATCGGTCATCAAACAGTCAAGAATCTGTCATCAAACAGTCAGGAATCGGTCATCAATCAGTCAGGAATCAGTCATTAATTAGTCAGGAATCGGTCATCAATCAGTCATCAAACAGTCAGGAATCGGTCATCAATTAGTCAGGAATCGGTCATCAATCAGTCAGGAATCAGTCATCAAAGTCAGGAATCAGTCATCAATTAGTCATCAAACAGTCAAGAATCGGTCATCAAACAGTCAGGAATCGGTCATCAATTAGTCATCAAACAGTCAAGAATCAGTCATCAATTAGTCATCAAACAGTCAGGAATCGGTCATCAATTAGTCAGGAATCGGTCACCAATCAGTCAGGAATCAGTCATCAAAGTCAGGAATCAGTCATCAATTAGTCATCAAACAGTCAAGAATCAGTCATCAAACAGTCATGAATTAGTCAGGAATGAGCCATCAAACAGTCAGGAACCAGTCATCAGTCACTCATCAATTAGTCAGGAATCGGTCATCAATCAGTCATCAAACAGTCAGGAATCAGTCATCAATAAGTCAGGAATCGGTCATCAATCAGTCAGGAATCGGTCATCAATCAGTCATCAAACAGTCAGGAATCGGTCATCAATTAGTCAGGAATCGGTCATCAATCAGTCAGGAATCAGTCATCAAAGTCAGGAATCAGTCATCAATTAGTCATCAAACAGTCAAGAATCAGTCATCAAACAGTCAAGAATCGGTCATCAAACAGTCAGGAATCGGTCATCAATCAGTCAGGAATCAGTCATTAATTAGTCAGGAATCGGTCATCAATCAGTCATCAATTAGTCAGGAATCGGTCATCAATCAGTCAGGAATCAGTCATCAAAGTCAGGAATCAGTCATCAATTAGTCATCAAACAGTCAAGAATCGGTCATCAAACAGTCAGGAATCGGTCATCAATTAGTCATCAAACAGTCAAGAATCAGTCATCAATTAGTCATCAAACAGTCAGGAATCGGTCATCAATTAGTCAGGAATCGGTCACAATCAGTCAGGAATCAGTCATCAAAGTCAGGAATCAGTCATCAATTAGTCATCAAACGGTCAAGAATCAGTCATCAAACAGTCATGAATTAGTCAGGAATGAGCCATCAAACAGTCAGGAACCAGTCATCAGTCACTCATCAATTAGTCAGGAATCGGTCATCAATCAGTCATCAAACAGTCAGGAATCAGTCATCAATAAGTCAGGAATCGGTCATCAATCAGTCAGGAAGCGGTCATCAATTAGTCAGGAAGCGGTCATCAATTAGTCAGGAATCGGTCATCAATCAGTCAGGAAACGGTCATCAATCAGTCATCAAACAGTCAGGAATCAGTCATCAAACAGTCAGGAATCGGTCATCAAACAGTCAGGAATCGGTCATTAATTAGTCAGGAATCGGTCATCAATCAGTCATCAAACAGTCAGGAATCGGTCATCAATTAGTCAGGAATCGGTCATCAATCAGTCATCAAACAGTCAGGAATCAGTCATCAATAAGTCAGGAATCGGTCATCAATCAGTCAGGAATCGGTCATCAATTAGTCATCAAACAGTCAAGAATCAGTCATCAATTAGTCATCAAACAGTCAGGAATCGGTCATCAATTAGTCAGGAATCGGTCACCAATCAGTCAGGAATCAGTCATCAAAGTCAGGAATCAGTCATCAATTAGTCATCAAACAGTCAAGAATCAGTCATCAAACAGTCATGAATTAGTCAGGAATGAGCCATCAAACAGTCAGGAACCAGTCATCAGTCACTCATCAATTAGTCAGGAATCGGTCATCAATCAGTCATCAAAAAGTCAGGAATCAGTCATCAATAAGTCAGGAATCGGTCATCAATCAGTCAGGAAGCGGTCATCAATTAGTCAGGAATCAGTCATCAAAGTCAGGAATCAGTCATCAATTAGTCATCAAACAGTCAAGAATCGGTCATCAAACAGTCAGGAATCGGTCATCAATTAGTCATCAAACAGTCAAGAATCAGTCATCAATTAGTCATCAAACAGTCAGGAATCGGTCATCAAACAGTCATGAATTAGTCAGGAATGAGCCATCAAACAGTCAGGAACCAGTCATCAGTCACTCATCAATTAGTCAGGAATCGGTCATCAATCTGTCATCAAACAGTCAGGAATCAGTCATCAATAAGTCAGGAATCGGTCATCAATCAGTCAGGAATCGGTCATCAATTAGTCATCAAACAGTCAAGAATCAGTCATCAATTAGTCATCAAACAGTCAGGAATCGGTCATCAATTAGTCAGGAATCGGTCACCAATCAGTCAGGAATCAGTCATCAAAGTCAGGAATCAGTCATCAATTAGTCATCAAACAGTCAAGAATCAGTCATCAAACAGTCATGAATTAGTCAGGAATGAGCCATCAAACAGTCAGGAACCAGTCATCAGTCACTCATCAATTAGTCAGGAATCGGTCATCAATCAGTCATCAAACAGTCAGGAATCAGTCATCAATAAGTCAGGAATCGGTCATCAATCAGTCAGGAATCGGTCATCAATTAGTCATCAAACAGTCAAGAATCAGTCATCAATTAGTCATCAAACAGTCAGGAATCGGTCATCAATTAGTCAGGAATCGGTCACCAATCAGTCAGGAATCAGTCATCAAAGTCAGGAATCAGTCATCAATTAGTCATCAAACAGTCAAGAATCAGTCATCAAACAGTCATGAATTAGTCAGGAATGAGCCATCAAACAGTCAGGAACCAGTCATCAGTCACTCATCAATTAGTCAGGAATCGGTCATCAATCAGTCATCAAACAGTCAGGAATCAGTCATCAATAAGTCAGGAATCGGTCATCAATCAGTCAGGAAGCGGTCATCAATTAGTCAGGAATCGGTCATCAATCAGTCAGGAAACGGTCATCAATCAGTCATCAAACAGTCAGGAATCAGTCATCAAACAGTCAGGAATCGGTCATCAATCAGTCAGGAATCAGTCATTAATTAGGCAGGAATCGGTCATCAATCAGTCATCAAACAGTCAGGAATCGGTCATCAATTAGTCAGGAATCGGTCATCAATCAGTCAGGAATCAGTCATCAAAGTCAGGAATCAGTCATCAATTAGTCATCAAACAGTCAAGAATCGGTCATCAAACAGTCAAGAATCTGTCATCAAACAGTCAGGAATCGGTCATCAATCAGTCAGGAATCAGTCATTAATTAGTCAGGAATCGGTCATCAATCAGTCATCAAACAGTCAGGAATCGGTCATCAATTAGTCAGGAATCGGTCATCAATCAGTCAGGAATCAGTCATCAAAGTCAGGAATCAGTCATCAATTAGTCATCAAACAGTCAAGAATCGGTCATCAAACAGTCAGGAATCGGTCATCAATTAGTCATCAAACAGTCAAGAATCAGTCATCAATTAGTCATCAAACAGTCAGGAATCGGTCATCAATTAGTCAGGAATCGGTCACCAATCAGTCAGGAATCAGTCATCAAAGTCAGGAATCAGTCATCAATTAGTCATCAAACAGTCAAGAATCAGTCATCAAACAGTCATGAATTAGTCAGGAATGAGCCATCAAACAGTCAGGAACCAGTCATCAGTCACTCATCAATTAGTCAGGAATCGGTCATCAATCAGTCATCAAACAGTCAGGAATCAGTCATCAATAAGTCAGGAATCGGTCATCAATCAGTCAGGAATCGGTCATCAATCAGTCATCAAACAGTCAGGAATCGGTCATCAATTAGTCAGGAATCGGTCATCAATCAGTCAGGAATCAGTCATCAAAGTCAGGAATCAGTCATCAATTAGTCATCAAACAGTCAAGAATCAGTCATCAAACAGTCAAGAATCGGTCATCAAACAGTCAGGAATCGGTCATCAATCAGTCAGGAATCAGTCATTAATTAGTCAGGAATCGGTCATCAATCAGTCATCAATTAGTCAGGAATCGGTCATCAATCAGTCAGGAATCAGTCATCAAAGTCAGGAATCAGTCATCAATTAGTCATCAAACAGTCAAGAATCGGTCATCAAACAGTCAGGAATCGGTCATCAATTAGTCATCAAACAGTCAAGAATCAGTCATCAATTAGTCATCAAACAGTCAGGAATCGGTCATCAATTAGTCAGGAATCGGTCACAATCAGTCAGGAATCAGTCATCAAAGTCAGGAATCAGTCATCAATTAGTCATCAAACGGTCAAGAATCAGTCATCAAACAGTCATGAATTAGTCAGGAATGAGCCATCAAACAGTCAGGAACCAGTCATCAGTCACTCATCAATTAGTCAGGAATCGGTCATCAATCAGTCATCAAACAGTCAGGAATCAGTCATCAATAAGTCAGGAATCGGTCATCAATCAGTCAGGAAGCGGTCATCAATTAGTCAGGAAGCGGTCATCAATTAGTCAGGAATCGGTCATCAATCAGTCAGGAAACGGTCATCAATCAGTCATCAAACAGTCAGGAATCAGTCATCAAACAGTCAGGAATCGGTCATCAAACAGTCAGGAATCGGTCATTAATTAGTCAGGAATCGGTCATCAATCAGTCATCAAACAGTCAGGAATCGGTCATCAATTAGTCAGGAATCGGTCATCAATCAGTCATCAAACAGTCAGGAATCAGTCATCAATAAGTCAGGAATCGGTCATCAATCAGTCAGGAATCGGTCATCAATTAGTCATCAAACAGTCAAGAATCAGTCATCAATTAGTCATCAAACAGTCAGGAATCGGTCATCAAACAGTCATGAATTAGTCAGGAATGAGCCATCAAACAGTCAGGAACCAGTCATCAGTCACTCATCAATTAGTCAGGAATCGGTCATCAATCTGTCATCAAACAGTCAGGAATCAGTCATCAATAAGTCAGGAATCGGTCATCAATCAGTCAGGAATCGGTCATCAATTAGTCATCAAACAGTCAAGAATCAGTCATCAATTAGTCATCAAACAGTCAGGAATCGGTCATCAATTAGTCAGGAATCGGTCACCAATCAGTCAGGAATCAGTCATCAAAGTCAGGAATCAGTCATCAATTAGTCATCAAACAGTCAAGAATCAGTCATCAAACAGTCATGAATTAGTCAGGAATGAGCCATCAAACAGTCAGGAACCAGTCATCAGTCACTCATCAATTAGTCAGGAATCGGTCATCAATCAGTCATCAAACAGTCAGGAATCAGTCATCAATAAGTCAGGAATCGGTCATCAATCAGTCAGGAAGCGGTCATCAATCAGTCAGGAATCGGTCATCAATCAGTCATCAAACGGTCATCAATCAGTCATCAAACAGTCAGGAATCAGTCATCAAACAGTCAGGAATCGGTCATCAATCAGTCAGGAATCAGTCATTAATTAGTCAGGAATCGGTCATCAATCAGTCATCAAACAGTCAGGAATCGGTCATCAATTAGTCAGGAATCGGTCATCAATCAGTCAGGAATCAGTCATCAAAGTCAGGAATCAGTCATCAATTAGTCATCAAACAGTCAAGAATCGGTCATCAAACAGTCAGGAATCGGTCATCATTTAGTCATCAAACAGTCAAGAATCAGTCATCAATTAGTCATCAAACAGTCAGGAATCGGTCATCAATTAGTCAGGAATCGGTCACCAATCAGTCAGGAATCAGTCATCAAAGTCAGGAATCAGTCATCAATTAGTCATCAAACAGTCAAGAATCAGTCATCAAACAGTCATGAATTAGTCAGGAATGAGCCATCAAACACTCAGGAACCAGTCATCAGTCACTCATCAATTAGTCAGGAATCGGTCATCAATCAGTCATCAAACAGTCAGGAATCAGTCATCAATAAGTCAGGAATCGGTCATCAATCAGTCAGGAATCGGTCATCAATCAGTCATCAAACAGTCAGGAATCGGTCATCAATTAGTCAGGAATCGGTCATCAATCAGTCAGGAATCAGTCATCAAAGTCAGGAATCAGTCATCAATTAGTCATCAAACAGTCAAGAATCAGTCATCAAACAGTCAAGAATCGGTCATCAAACAGTCAGGAATCGGTCATCAATCAGTCAGGAATCAGTCATTAATTAGTCAGGAATCGGTCATCAATCAGTCATCAAACAGTCAGGAATCAGTCATCAATTAGTCAGGAATCGGTCATCAATCAGTCAGGAATCAGTCATCAAAGTCAGGAATCAGTCATCAATTAGTCATCAAACAGTCAAGAATCGGTCATCAAACAGTCAGGAATCGGTCATCAATTAGTCATCAAACAGTCAAGAATCAGTCATCAATTAGTCATCAAACAGTCAGGAATCGGTCATCAATTAGTCAGGAATTGGTCACAATCAGTCAGGAATCAGTCATCAAAGTCAGGAATCAGTCATCAATTAGTCATCAAACGGTCAAGAATCAGTCATCAAACAGTCATGAATTAGTCAGGAATGAGCCATCAAACAGTCAGGAACCAGTCATCAGTCACTCATCAATTAGTCAGGAATCGGTCATCAATCAGTCATCAAACAGTCAGGAATCAGTCATCAATAAGTCAGGAATCGGTCATCAATCAGTCAGGAAGCGGTCATCAATTAGTCAGGAAGCGGTCATCAATTAGTCAGGAATCGGTCATCAATCAGTCAGGAAACGGTCATCAATCAATCATCAAACAGTCAGGAATCAGTCATCAAACAGTCAGGAATCGGTCATCAATCAGTCAGGAATCGGTCATTAATTAGTCAGGAATCGGTCATCAATCAGTCATCAAACAGTCAGGAATCGGTCATCAATTAGTCAGGAATCGGTCATCAATCAGTCAGGAATCAGTCATCAATTAGTCATCAAACAGTCAAGAATCGGTCATCAAACAGTCAGGAATCGGTCATCAATCAGTCATTGCTAAAAAATAATCACGTGTTCTGATTATCAAACCTTCAAGAAAGGGGGGAAAAAAGGGGATGTGACAAAGCAGGTGGTTTCAAACACACTTGTTCCTGACTGATGATGATCCCAGATCACAGTCTGTCTCTGTCCTGGACAAAGTCTACCTGTCTGGGTTTTCTGTAGAGACCTGGAACAGCCGGTAATCGTGCATTAAGTGGAGCTAAAGGATATATATCAAATCAAAAATATCAAATCATGTAAATAAAATGAAACAGCCACATCGGTCAGGGTGAAAGTCAGATTATTCAATCATTTCTGGACGAAGGTGAAACACTTCACTGAAATATTCAGTACATCACAGAGAAATTAATCTCATTGGTGTATATTCTTAGATTAGTAGACTATACAATGTCAAAGTGACGGTCATGTGACCCAGCAAACTGAGAGAAAAAACAAAAAAACCAACATTTCCATTCTATGATTTTGCTCCGACAGAAGATCTCAGGATGAAAAACCTGATGTAAAGGAAAAAAACACTGAAGCTAATTAAAAAGACATAAATTGAGACTTATGAAAGTGATCGAGAGGAGGGACATCAGTTAGGAGGGAAATACAACTTCAAAATGAACAAAATCCACACAAACAAGAAACGATTCTGTTTGGAACAGTATGAACGAGGAGTTGAACCAGTGCCCGAACATTCAACAGGTTAAAACTAAATACTATAAGGAATGTGTTTTCATGGGATACAAAGTGTGAGAGTCACTGGATGTTCACAGGAAACTGTTACTGATGATTTATTTCTATATTTGTTTTATGTTCATTGTTAGTTGGGTCTGTTGTTTTTTGTTTTGTCGGGTTCCTTATGTCTCTGTCTTTTACAGTTGTACTGTATCATTATTATTGTTACTATTATAGTAAAATGGACTGCATTTATATCACGCTTTTCCATCTGCATTAGATGCTTAAAGCTCTTTACAATAATGCCTCACATTCACCCTGATGTCAGGGTGCTGCCATACAAGGTGCTGACTACACACAGGGAGTAACTAGGGGGTTAAAGGCCTTGCCCAAGGGTCCTTAGTGATTTTCCAGTCAGGCTGGGATTTGAACCGAGGATCTTCTGGTCTCAAGCCCAACGCTTAACCACTAGACCATCACCTCCTCCAGTATTAGTACACTCAACAAAAATATCAATCAATCAATCAATCAATTTTTTATATAGCGCCAAATCACAACAAACAGTTGCCCCAAGGCGCTTTATATTGTAAGGCAAGGCCATACAATAATTATGTAAAAACCCCAACGGTCAAAACGACCCCCTGTGAGCAAGCACTTGGCTACAGTGGGAAGGAAAAACTCCCTTTTAACAGGAAGAAACCTCCAGCAGAACCAGGCTCAGGGAGGGGCAGTCTTCTGCTGGGACTGGTTGGGGCTGAGGGAGAGAACCAGGAAAAAGACATGCTGTGGAGGGGAGCAGAGATCAATCACTAATGATTAAATGCAGAGTGGTGCATACAGAGCAAAAAGAGAAAGAACACTCAGTGCATCATGGGAACCCCCCAGCAGTCTACGTCTATAGCAGCATAACTAAGGGATGGTTCAGGGTCACCTGATCCAGCCCTAACTATAAGCTTTAGCAAAAAGGAAAGTTTTAAGCCTAATCTTAAAAGTAGAGAGGGTGTCTGTCTCCCTGATCTGAATTGGGAGCTGGTTCCACAGGAGAGGAGCCTGAAAGCTGAAGGCTCTGCCTCCCATTCTACTCTTACAAACCCTAGGAACTACAAGTATGCCTGCAGTCTGAGAACGAAGCGCTCTATTGGGGTGATATGGTACTATGAGGTCCCTAAGATAAGATGGGACCTGATTATTCAAAACTTTATAAGTAAGAAGAAGAATTTTAAATTCTATTCTAGAATTAACAGGAAGCCAATGAAGAGAGGCCAATATGGGTGAGATATGCTCTCTCCTTCTAGTCCCCGTCAGTACTCTAGCTGCAGCATTTTGAATTAACTGAAGGCTTTTTAGGGAACTTTTAGGACAACCTGATAATAATGAATTACAATAGTCCAGCCTAGAGGAAATAAATGCATGAATTAGTTTTTCAGCATCACTCTGAGACAAGACCTTTCTGATTTTAGAGATATTGCGTAAATGCAAAAAAGCAGTCCTACATATTTGTTTAATATACGCTTTGAATGACATATCCTGATCAAAAATGACTCCAAGATTTCTCACAGTATTACTAGAGGTCAGGGTAATGCCATCCAGAGTAAGGATCTGGTTAGACACCATGTTTCTAAGATTTGTGGGGCCAAGTACAATAACTTCAGTTTTATCTGAGTTTAAAAGCAGGAAATTAGAGGTCATCCATGTCTTTATGTCTGTAAGACAATCCTGCAGTTTAGCTAATTGGTGTGTGTCCTCTGGCTTCATGGATAGATAAAGCTGGGTATCATCTGCGTAACAATGAAAATTTAAGCAATACCGTCTAATAATACTGCCTAAGGGAAGCATGTATAAAGTGAATAAAATTGGTCCTAGCACAGAACCTTGTGGAACTCCATAATTAACTTTAGTCTGTGAAGAAGATTCCCCATTTACATGAACAAATTGTAATCTATTAGACAAATATGATTCAAACCACCGCAGCGCAGTGCCTTTAATACCTATGACATGCTCTAATCTCTGTAATAAAATTTTATGGTCAACAGTATCAAAAGCAGCACTGAGGTCTAACAGAACAAGCACAGAGATGAGTCCACTGTCTGAGGCCATAAGAAGATCATTTGTAACCTTCACTAATGCTGTTTCTGTACTATGATGAATTCTAAAACCTGACTGAAACTCTTCAAATAGACCATTCCTCTGCAGATGATCAGTTAGCTGTTTTACAACTACCCTTTCAAGAATTTTTGAGAGAAAAGGAAGGTTGGAGATTGGCCTATAATTAGCTAAGATAGCTGGGTCAAGTGATGGCTTTTTAAGTAATGGTTTAATTACTGCCACCTTAAAAGCCTGTGGTACATAGCCAACTAACAAAGATAGATTGATCATATTTAAGATCGAAGCATTAATTAATGGTAGGGCTTCCTTGAGCAGCCTGGTAGGAATGTGGTCTAATAAACATGTTGATGGTTTGGATGAAGTAACTAATGAAAATAACTCAGACAGAACAATCGGAGAGAAAGAGTCTAACCAAATACCGGCATCACTGAAAGCAGCCAAAGATAACGATACGTCTTTGGGATGGTTATGAGTAATTTTTTCTCTAATAGTTAAAATTTTGTTAGCAAAGAAAGTCATGAAGTCATTACTAGTTAACGTTAAAGGAATACTCAGCTCAATAGAGCTCTGACTCTTTGTCAGCCTGGCTACAGTGCTGAAAAGAAACCTGGGGTTGTTCTTATTTTCTTCAATTAGTGATGAGTAGAAAGATGTCCTAGCTTTACGGAGGGCTTTTTTATAGAGCAACAGACTCTTTTTCCAGGCTAAGTGAAGATCTTCTAAATTAGTGAGACGCCATTTCCTCTCCAACTTACGGGTTATCTGCTTTAAGCTACGAGTTTGTGAGTTATACCACGGAGTCAGACACTTCTGATTTAAAGCTCTCTTTTTTAGAGGAGCTACAGCATCCAAAGTTGTCTTCATTGAGGATGTAAAACTATTGACAAGATACTCTATCTCACTTAGTCTCACTTAGTCTTGTCCATCCAAATTGGAAGTCCCAAAAACCAGTTTTATTTGTTATTATCTATCGTCCACCTGGTCGTTACTGTGAGTTTCTCTGTGAATTTTCAGACCTTTTATCTGACTTAGTGCTTAGCTCAGATAAGATAATTATAGTGGGCGATTTTAACATCCACACAGATGCTGAGAATGACAGCCTCAACACTGCATTTAATCTATTATTAGACTCTATAGGCTTTGCTCAAAAAGTAAATGAGTCCACCCACCACTTTAATCATATTTTAGATCTTGTTCTGACTTATGGTATGGAAATAGAAGACTTAACAGTATTCCCTGAAAACTCCCTTCTGTCTGATCATTTTTTAATAACATTTACATTTACTCTGATGGACTACCCAGCAGTGGGGAATAAGTTTCATTACACTAGAAGTCTTTCAGAAAGCGCTGTAACTAGGTTTAAGGATATGATTCCTTCTTTATGTTCTCTAATGTCATATACCAACACAGAGCAGAGTAGCTACCTAAACTCTGTAAGGGAGCTAGAGTATCTCATCAATAGTTTTACATCCTCATTGAAGACAACTTTGGATGCTGTAGCTCCTCTGAAAAAGAGAGCTTTAAATCAGAAGTGCCTGACTCCGTGGTATAACTCACAAACTCGTAGCTTAAAGCAGATAACCCGTAAGTTGGAGAGGAAATGGTGTCTCACTAATTTAGAAGATCTTCACTTAGCCTGGAAAAAGAGTTTGTTGCTCTATAAGAAAGCCCTCCGTGAAGCTAGGACATCTTTCTACTCATCACTAATTGAAGAAAATAAGAACAACCCCAGGTTTCTTTTCAGCACTGTAGCCAGGCTGACAAAGAGTCAGAGCTCTATTGAGCTGAGTATTCCATTAACTTTAACTAGTGATGACTTCATGACTTTCTTTGCTAACAAAATTTTGACTATTAGAGAAAAAATTACTCATAACCATCCCAAAGATGTATCGTTATCTTTGGCTGCTTTCAGTGATGCCGGTATTTGGTTAGACTCTTTCTCTCCGATTGTTCTGCCTGAGTTATTTTCATTAGTTACTTCATCCAAACCATCAACATGTTTATTAGACCCCATTCCTGCCAGGCTGCTCAAGGAAGTCCTACCATTATTTAATGCTTCAATCTTAAATATGATCAATCTATCTTTGTTAGTTGGTTATGTACCACAGGCCTTTAAGGTGGCAGTAATTAAACCATTACTTAAAAAGCCATCACTTGACCCAGCTATCTTAGCTAATTATAGGCCAATCTCCAACCTTCCTTTTCTCTCAAAGATTCTTGAGAGGGTAGTTGTAAAACAGCTAACTGATCACCTGCAGAGGAATGGTCTATTTGAAGAGTTTCAGTCAGGTTTTAGAATTCATCATAGTACAGAAACAGCATTAGTGAAGGTTACAAATGATCTTCTTATGGCTTCGGACAGTGGACTTATCTCTGTGCTTGTTCTGTTGGACCTCAGTGCTGCTTTTGATACTGTTGACCATAAAATTTTATTACAGAGATTAGAGCATGTCATAGGTATTAAAGGCATTGCGCTGCGGTGGTTTGAATCATATTTGTCTAATAGATTACAGTTTGTTCATGTAAATGGGGAATCTTCTTCACAGACTAAAGTTAATTATGGAGTTCCACAAGGTTCTGTGCTAGGACCAATTTTATTCACTTTATACATGCTTCCCTTAGGCAGTATTATTAGACGGTATTGCTTAAATTTTCATTGTTACGCAGATGATACCCAGCTTTATCTATCCATGAAGCCAGAGGATACACACCAATTAGCTAAACTGCAGGATTGTCTTACAGACATAAAGACATGGATGACCTCTAATTTCCTGCTTTTAAACTCAGATAAAACTGAAGTTATTGTACTTGGCCCCACAAATCTTAGAAGCATGGTGTCTAACCAGATCGTTACTCTGGATGGCATTACCCTGACCTCTAGTAATACTGTGAGAAATCTTGGAGTTATTTTTGATCAGGATATGTCATTCAAAGCGCATATTAAACAAATATGTAGGACTGCCTTTTTGCATTTACGCAATATTTCTAAAATCAGAAAGGTCTTGTCTCAGAGTGATGCTGAAAAACTAATTCATGCATTTATTTCCTCTAGGCTGGACTATTGTAATTCATTATTATCAGGTTGTCCTAAAAGTTCCCTAAAAAGCCTTCAGTTGGTTCAGAATGCTGCAGCTAGAGTACTGACGGGGACTAGCAGGAGAGAGCATATCTCACCCGTGTTGGCCTCTCTTCATTGGCTTCCTGTTAATTCTAGAATAGAATTTAAAATTCTTCTTCTTACTTATAAGGTTTTGAATAATCAGGTCCCATCTTATCTTAGGGACCTCGTAGTACCATATTACCCCATTAGAGCGCTTCGCTCTCAGACTGCGGGCTTACTTGTGGTTCCTAGGGTTTGTAAGAGTAGAATGGGAGGCAGAGCCTTCAGCTTTCAGGCTCCTCTCCTGTGGAACCAGCTCCCAATTCAGATCAGGGAGACAGATACCCTCTCTACTTTTAAGATTAGGCTTAAAACTTTCCTTTTCGCTAAGGCTTATAGTTAGGGCTGGATCGGGTGACCCTGGACCATCCCTTGGTTATGTTGCTTTAGACGTAGACTGTGGGGGGTTCCCATGATGCACTGTTTCTTTCTTTTTTGCTCCGTATGCATCACTCTGCATTTAATCATTAGTGATCGATCTCTGCCCCCCTTCTCGGCATGTCTTTTTCCTGGTTCTTTCCCTCAGCCCCAACCAGTCTCAGCAGAAGACTGCCCCTCCCTGAGCCTGGTTCTGCTGGAGGTTTCTTCCTGTTAAAAGGGAGTTTTTCCTTCCCACTGTGGCCAAGTGCTTGCTCATAGGGGGTCGTTTTGACCGTTGGGGTTTTTCATGGTTATTGTATGGCCTTGCCTTGCAATATGGAGCGCCTTGGGGCAACTGTTTGTTGTGATTTGGCGCTATATAAGAAAAAAGTTGATTGATTGATTGACTTACAGAGTTTAGGTAGCTACTCTGCACTGTGTTGGTATATGGCATTAGAGAACATAAAGAAGGAATCATATCCTTAAACCTAGTTACAGCGCTTTCTGAAAGACTTCTAGTGTAATGAAACTTATTCCCCACTGCTGGGTAGTCCATCAGAGTAAATGTAAATGTTATTAAGAAATGATCAGACAGAAGGGAGTTTTCAGGGAATACTGTTAAGTCTTCTATTTCCATACCATAAGTCAGAACAAGATCTAAGATATGATTAAAGTGGTGGGTGGACTCATTTACATTTTGAGCAAAGCCGATAGAGTCTAATAATAGATTAAATGCAGTGTTGAGGCTGTCATTCTCAGCATCTGTGTGGATGTTAAAATCGCCCACTATAATTATCTTATCTGAGCTAAGCACTAAGTCAGACAAAAGGTCTGAAAATTCACAGAGAAACTCACAGTAACGACCAGGTGGACGATAGATAACAAATAAAACTGGTTTTTGGGACTTCCAATTTGGATGGACAAGACTAAGAGTCAAGCTTTCAAATGAATTAAAGCTCTGTCTGGGTTTTTGATTAATTAATAAGCTGGAATGGATGATTGCTGCTAATCCTCCGCCACGGCCCGTGCTACGAGCATTCTGACAGTTAGTGTGACTCGGGGGTGTTGACTCATTTAAACTAACATATTCATCCTGCTGTAACCAGGTTTCTGTTAGGCAGAATAAATCAATACGTTGATCAATTATTATATCATTTACCAACAGGGACTTAGAAGAGAGAGACCTAATGTTTAATAGACCACATTTAACTGTTTTAGTCTGTGGTGCAATTGAAGGTGCTATATTATTTTTTCTTTTTGAATTTTTATGCTTAAATAGATTTTTGCTGGTTATTGGTGGTCTGGGAGCAGGCACCGTCTCTACGGGGATGGGGTAAACGTAACACTTTTGGTTTTGCTCCCATTTTGTATGAGATGAACTCAAAGATCTAAAACGTTTTCCACATACACAATATCACCATTTCCCTCAAATATTGTTCACAAACCAGTCTAAATCTGTGATAGTGAGCACTTCTCCTTTGCTGAGATAATCCACCCCACCTCACAGGTGTGCCATATCATGATGCTGATTAGACACCATGATTAGTGCACAGGTGTTCCTTTTGAACATTAATTTTATGTTGTCTGTTCTTGTTTTATTTTTTCTTTTGTTATGTTCAGAATAAATCTTCTTCAATTCAATTCAAGAATTCTGATTGAATCACTAGATGAATTGTGAGATATTTATCACCACAAAACATCCAGGCAGTGAAACTGAAGTCACTACTTTACAGAATACAGATAGATACTAAAAAATAAATCATTTTCTAACCTTTATTCAGCAATTTCAGTTATTTCCTCACATCATTAATATTACATATAATACACTCTTATAAAAGCTCACAACACAATCACCTGAACACTGCACAAAACAGCATTTTCAGATCACTTTAACCCAAGTTTAACTCAGCGCATCATCGATTTCTACTCAGTCTAATGGCTGATGACGCAGAATAACGTTAAGCAAGAGGGCAGCTGCTGCCAACAGCTCACAGGCTGCATCCGCCATCGAGTGGATTCAGGAGAAATCGATGGAGCAGGCGCATCGAGTGCACAATGAGCTAAAGATGCTATGAGAGGTGGAGTCACTGGACTCAGCTGCTGTCACTCAAAGGGAACATGCAACTTCTTCTTCAGGGTGCAGCTTCATCTGAGACATTGACGTTTTCTGCTCAACCCAGACATGTCCAGCAGGTGGCAGAAAAGTCTGTGATATATTCATTCATTGATTTTCTGCCATTTATTTAGGACCAGGTCACAGTCGCAGCAGAATAAGCAGCTCCTCCCACACTTCCCTATCCTCTGCCGAGTCCTATAACTCTTCCCAGAGGATCCAGAGGTGTTCTCGTGGGATCAATTCCCACCTGTGGTCTTTCTTTGTGGAGTTTGCGTGTTCTCTCCGTGTTTCTTCCCTCCGGGTGCTCCGGCTTCCTCACACATCCAAAGACACGCAGGTTAGATGAACTGGAAACTTTAAACTGTCTGTAGGTGTGAATGTGTTTGTGTGTGACCCTGTGAGAGACTGGGTCCTGTCCAGGGTGAACCCGCCTCACGCCCTGCTGTGATAGGCTCCATCCCCTGTGATTCTTAATTGGAGTAAGCAGGTTTAGAAACTGGATGGATGGAATTGTTCATTTGTGTTTTTGTGTTTGGATGCTGTTGGTCGGTTGTGTGACTCTAGCACCTCCTGGCGGTGAGTCTGGACTCTTGATGACAGTGTGGCGTGGGGACATCTGTGGGTGGTGGCCTCGTTCCTCTTTAATTAGTATGCACACTCTGTCGAAAATTAATTTCATTAAGGGGCGGCGGTGCCCCGCCCCTGGCCCGTTTAGCGCCGCACACTGTCTGATTAGCGTGCGTTTCCCAAACCGGGCTGCGAGTGGCAGCCGGGTCGGGAGGTCGTCCAAATGAAAGAGAACGACTTCATTGCGAGTTGACTGGGCCATAAATCATCGGCCGCTTTCTATAAATCACAGCAGATGGCAGGGAGTGAGCCGAGGCTCATGGGAGCACGCCGCCGCCCCTGTGCACAATGGGAGGGGTGGGCCTTACTGCAGCGGGGGCCATCAGGAGCCAAAGGTCCAGAAGACTTGAGGTGTGGCGGAGAGCGGGCTCAGCTCGGGGTCACGACCCTCCCACACAGGACTAATGTGGCTGTTTAATATGGAGAACACGCCCCCGCACTGATAGGTCACCCGTCCATGGCGGCGGTAGCGGCAGCTCACGTGGCCTCGCCGTCGTTCATCATGAGTATCTAAGGGACTCCGTGCTGATTATAAACTTTAATGGACTTTTTTAACACATCTCTGGAAACTGAAGCTGGCGTGATGGCGCCACACGTCTGTCAAATGCAGAAACTAAAACTCAGATAGGACTCAGCATCCGCAGAGTTCCAGTACTGCTGTCATATTGGATACATGTGTTCTCTGCATTACAGTCTGTGACCTCTGTGACCCCTGTGACCTTGTTAAAAGGCAGTGACAGGCTTAACGCTTGCTGTCTCCGTAAAATGATAAACTGATAATGTGTGTATAAATGCCTGCCTCGGACGAGACTTAAAACTCGAGGGGACAGAGCCTTCTCCGTGGTCGGTCCCAGACTCTGGAACGCTCTGCCCCTACACGTCCGATCTGCTCCCACTGTAGAGTGTTTTAAGTCCCGTCTTAAGGCCCACTTTTATTCCTTGGCTTTTAACATCTCATGAGTTGTAAGGTCCTTGTGTCTTATTTTATTTTTATTTAATTGAAATTTATTGTTTTATCATGGTTTTATTTTTGTATTATTTTATCTTATCTATTTTACTGTCGTGGCCTGGATGGAGGTCAGTTCTTTTCAGTTCCTCTTGGTCTCAGTCTTGTTTTTGGTCTCGGCCTTGTTTTTGGTCTTGTTTTTGGTCTCAGTCTTGTTTTTGGTCTTAGTTTTGGTCTTGGTTTTGGTCTCTGTCTTGGTTTTGGTCTTGGTTTTGGTCTCTGTCTTGGTTTTGGTCTTGTTTTTGGTCTCAGACTTGGTTTTGGTCTTGGTTTTGGTCTCTGTCTCGTTTTTGGTCTCTGCCTTGTTTTTGGTCACGGTCTTATTTTTGGTCTAGGCCTTGTTTTTGGTCTCAGTCTTATTTTTGGTCTCGGCCTTATTTTTGGTCTCTGCCTTGTTTTTGGTATCTGTCTTATTTTTGGTCTCGGCCTTGTTTTTGGTCTCAGTCTTATTTTTGGTGTCGTCCTTGTTTTTGGTCTCTGCCTTGGTTTTGGTATCGGTCTTATTTTTGGTCTCTGCCTTGGTTTTGGTATCGGTCTTATTTTTGGTCTTGTCCCTGTTTTTGTTCTCTGCCTTGTTTTTGGTCTCAGTCTTATTTTTGGTCTTGGCCTTGTTTTTGGTCTCAGTCTTATTTTTGGTCTCAGTCTTATTTTTGGTCTTGGCCTTGTCTTATTTTTGGTCTCTGCCTTGGTTTTGGTATCGGTCTTATTTTTGGTCTCTGCCTTGGTTTTGGTATCGGTCTTATTTTTGGTCTCGGCCTTGTTTTTGGTCTCAGTGTTATTTTTGGTCTCATCCTTGTTTTTGGTCTCTGCCTTGGTTTTGGTATCGGTCTTATTTTTGGTCTTGGCCTTGTTTTTGGTCTCTGTCTTATTTTTGGTCTTGGCCTTGTTTTTGGTCTCTGCCTTGGTTTTGGTATCGGTCTTATTTTTGGTCTTTGCCTTGTTTTTGGTCACGGTCTTATTTTTGGTCTCGGCCTTGTATTTGGTCTCAGTCTTATTTTTGGTCTCGGCCATGCTTTTGGTCTCTGCCTTGGTTTTGGTCTTGGTTTTGGTATCTGTCTTATTTTTGGTCTCGGCCTTGTTTTTGGTCTCTGTCTTATTTTTGGTCTTGGCCTTGTTTTTGGTCTCTGCCTTGGTTTTGGTATCGGTCTTATTTTTGGTCTCTGCCTTGTTTTTGGTCACGGTCTTATTTTTGGTCTTGACCTTGTTTTTGGTCTCAGTCTTATTTTTGGTCTCGGCCTTGTTTTTGGTCTCTGCCTTGGTTTTGGTCTTGGTTTTGGTATCGGTCTTATTTTTGGTCTCAGCCTTGTTTTTGGTCTCTGCCTTGGTTTTGGTATCGGTCTTATTTTTGGTCTCTGCCTTGTTTTTGGTCTTGGCCTTGTTTTTGGTCTCAGTCTTATTTTTGGTCTCGTCCTTGTTTTTGGTCTCAGTCTTATTTTTGGTCTCTGCCTTGTTTTTGGTCTCGGCCTTGTTTTTGGTCTCAGTCTTATTTTTGGTCTCGTCCTTGTTTTTGGTCTCAGTCTTATTTTTGGTCTCAGCCTTGTTTTTGGTCTCTGCCTTGGTTTTGGTCTCAGTCTTATTTTTGGTCTTGGCCTTGTTTTTGGTCTCAGTCTTATTTTTGGTCTCGTCCTTGTTTTTGGTCTCAGTCTTATTTTTGGTCTCAGCCTTGTTTTTGGTCTATGCCTTGATTTTGGTATTGGTCTTATTTTTGGTCTCTGCCTTGTTTTTGGTCTTGGCCTTGTTTTTGGTCTCAGTCTTATTTTTGGTCTTGGCCTTGTTTTTGTTCTCAGTCTTATTTTTGGTCTCATCCTTGTTTTTGGTCTCAGTCTTATTTTTGGTCTTGGCCTTGTCTTATTTTTGGTCTCTGCCTTGGTTTTGGTATCGGTCTTATTTTTGGTCTTGGCCTTGTTTTTGGTCTCAGTCTTATTTTTGGTCTCAGTCTTATTTTTGGTCTTGGCCTTGTCTTATTTTTGGTCTCTGCCTTGGTTTTGGTATCGGTCTTATTTTTGGTCTCTGCCTTGGTTTTGGTATCGGTCTTATTTTTGGTCTCGGCCTTGTTTTTGGTCTCAGTGTTATTTTTGGTCTCATCCTTGTTTTTGGTCTCTGCCTTGGTTTTGGTATCAGTCTTATTTTTGGTCTCTGCCTTGGTTTTGTTATCGGTCTTATTTTTGGTCTTGGCCTTGTTTTTGGTCTCTGTCTTATTTTTGGTCTTGGCCTTGTTTTTGGTCTCTGCCTTGGTTTTGGTATCGGTCTTATTTTTGGTCTTTGCCTTGTTTTTGGTCACGGTCTTATTTTTGGTCTCGGCCTTGTATTTGGTCTCAGTCTTATTTTTGGTCTCGGCCATGCTTTTGGTCTCTGCCTTGGTTTTGGTCTTGGTTTTGGTATCTGTCTTATTTTTGGTCTCGGCCTTGTTTTTGGTCTCTGTCTTATTTTTGGTCTTGGCCTTGTTTTTGGTCTCTGCCTTGGTTTTGGTATCGGTCTTATTTTTGGTCTCTGCCTTGTTTTTGGTCACGGTCTTATTTTTGGTCTTGACCTTGTTTTTGGTCTCAGTCTTATTTTTGGTCTCGGCCTTGTTTTTGGTCTCTGCCTTGGTTTTGGTCTTGGTTTTGGTATCGGTCTTATTTTTGGTCTCAGCCTTGTTTTTGGTCTCTGCCTTGGTTTTGGTATCGGTCTTATTTTTGGTCTCTGCCTTGTTTTTGGTCTTGGCCTTGTTTTTGGTCTCAGTCTTATTTTTGGTCTCGTCCTTGTTTTTGGTCTCAGTCTTATTTTTGGTCTCTGCCTTGTTTTTGGTCTCGGCCTTGTTTTTGGTCTCAGTCTTATTTTTGGTCTCGTCCTTGTTTTTGGTCTCAGTCTTATTTTTGGTCTCAGCCTTGTTTTTGGTCTCTGCCTTGGTTTTGGTCTCAGTCTTATTTTTGGTCTTGGCCTTGTTTTTGGTCTCAGTCTTATTTTTGGTCTCGTCCTTGTTTTTGGTCTCAGTCTTATTTTTGGTCTCAGCCTTGTTTTTGGTCTATGCCTTGATTTTGGTATTGGTCTTATTTTTGGTCTCTGCCTTGTTTTTGGTCTTGGCCTTGTTTTTGGTCTCAGTCTTATTTTTGGTCTTGGCCTTGTTTTTGTTCTCAGTCTTATTTTTGGTCTCATCCTTGTTTTTGGTCTCAGTCTTATTTTTGGTCTTGGCCTTGTCTTATTTTTGGTCTCTGCCTTGGTTTTGGTATCGGTCTTATTTTTGGTCTCTGCCTTGGTTTTGGTATCAGTCTTATTTTTGGTCTCGGCCTTGTTTTTGGTCTCAGTGTTATTTTTGGTCTCGTCCTTGTTTTTGGTCTCTGCCTTGGTTTTGGTATCAGTCTTATTTTTGGTCTCTGCCTTGGTTTTGGTATCGGTCTTATTTTTGGTCTCGTCCCTGTTTTTGGTCTCTGCCTTGGTTTTGGTATCGGTCTTATTTTTGGTCTCGGCCTTGTTTTTGGTCTCAATCTTATTTTTGGTCTCAGCCTTATTTTTGGTCTCGGCCTTGTTTTTGGTCTCGGCCTTGTTTTTGGTTTCTGCCTTGGTTTTGGTCTTGGTTTTGGTATCTGTCTTATTTTTGGTCTCTGCCTTGTTTTTGGTCACGGTCTTATTTTTGGTCTCGGCCTTGTTTTTGGTCTCTGCCTTGGTTTTGGTATCGGTCCTATTTTTGGTCTCGGCCTTGTTTTTGGTCTTGGTTTTGGTATCGGTCTTATTTTTGGTCTCTGCTTTGTTTTTGGTCACGGTCTTATTTTTGGTCTCGGCCATGCTTTTGGTCTCTGCCTTGGTTTTGGTCTTGGTTTTGGTATCTGTCTTATTTTTGGTCTCGGCCTTGTTTTTGGTCTCTGTCTTATTTTTGGTCTTGGCCTTGTTTTTGGTCTCTGCCTTGGTTTTGGTATCGGTCTTATTTTTGGTCTCTGCCTTGTTTTTGGTCACAGTCTTATTTTTGGTCTTGACCTTGTTTTTGGTCTCAGTCTTATTTTTGGTCTCGGCCTTGTTTTTGGTCTCTGCCTTGGTTTTGGTCTTGGTTTTGGTATCGGTCTTATTTTTGGTCTCAGCCTTGTTTTTGGTCTCTGCCTTGGTTTTGGTATCGGTCTTATTTTTGGTCTCTGCCTTGTTTTTGGTCTTGGCCTTGTTTTTGGTCTCAGTCTTATTTTTGGTCTCGTCCTTGTTTTTGGTCTCAGTCTTATTTTTGGTCTCTGCCTTGTTTTTGGTCTCGGCCTTGTTTTTGGTCTCAGTCTTATTTTTGGTCTCGTCCTTGTTTTTGGTCTCAGTCTTATTTTTGGTCTCAGCCTTGTTTTTGGTCTCTGCCTTGGTTTTGGTCTCAGTCTTATTTTTGGTCTTGGCCTTGTTTTTGGTCTCAGTCTTATTTTTGGTCTCGTCCTTGTTTTTGGTCTCAGTCTTATTTTTGGTCTCAGCCTTGTTTTTGGTCTATGCCTTGATTTTGGTATTGGTCTTATTTTTGGTCTCTGCCTTGTTTTTGGTCTTGGCCTTGTTTTTGGTCTCAGTCTTATTTTTGGTCTTGGCCTTGTTTTTGGTGTCAGTCTTATTTTTGGTCTCATCCTTGTTTTTGGTCTCAGTCTTATTTTTGGTCTTGGCCTTGTCTTATTTTTGGTCTCTGCCTTGGTTTTGGTATCGGTCTTATTTTTGGTCTCTGCCTTGGTTTTGGTATCAGTCTTATTTTTGGTCTCGGCCTTGTTTTTGGTCTCAGTGTTATTTTTGGTCTCGTCCTTGTTTTTGGTCTCTGCCTTGGTTTTGGTATCAGTCTTATTTTTGGTCTCTGCCTTGGTTTTGGTATCGGTCTTATTTTTGGTCTCGTCCCTGTTTTTGGTCTCTGCCTTGGTTTTGTTATCGGTCTTATTTTTGGTCTCGGCCTTGTTTTTGGTCTCAATCTTATTTTTGGTCTCAGCCTTATTTTTGGTCTCGGCCTTGTTTTTGGTCTCGGCCTTGTTTTTGGTTTCTGCCTTGGTTTTGGTCTTGGTTTTGGTATCTGTCTTATTTTTGGTCTCTGCCTTGTTTTTGGTCACGGTCTTATTTTTGGTCTCGGCCTTGTTTTTGGTCTCTGCCTTGGTTTTGGTATCGGTCCTATTTTTGGTCTCGGCCTTGTTTTTGGTCTTGGTTTTGGTATCGGTCTTATTTTTGGTCTCTGCCTTGTTTTTGGTCACGGTCTTATTTTTGGTCTCGGCCTTGTTTTTGGTCTCAGTCTTATTTGTGGTCTCGGCCTTGTTTTTCGTCTCTGCCTTGGTTTTGGCCTTGGTTTTGGTATCGGTCTTATTTTTGGTCTCGTCCTTGTTTTTGGTCTTGGTCTTATTTTTGGTCTCGGCCTTGTTTTTGGTCTCTGCCTTGGTTTTGGTATCGGTCTTATTTTTGGTCTCTGCCTTGTTTTTGGTCTCGGCCTTGTTTTTGGTCTCAGTCTTATTTTTAGTCTTGGCCTTGTTTTTGGTCTCGTCCTTGTTTTTGGTCTCAGTCTTATTTTTGGTCTTGGCCTTGTTTTTGGTCTCAGTCTTATTTTTGGTCTTGGCCTTGTTTTTGGTCTCGTCCTTGTTTTTGGTCTCTGCCTTGGTTTTGGTATCAGTCTTATTTTTGGTCTCTGCCTTGTTTTTGGTCTCTGCCTTGGTTTTGGTATCAGTCTTATTTTTGGTCTCTGCCTTGGTTTTGGTATCTGTCTTATTATTGGTCTCGTCCCTGTTTTTTGTCTCTGCCTTGGTTTTGGTATCGGTCTTATTTTTGGTCTCGGCCTTGTTTTTGGTCTCAGTGTTATTTTTGGTCTCGGCCTTGTTTTTGGTCTCAGTCTTATTTTTGGTCTCTGCCTTGGTTTTGGTATCGGTCTTATTTTTGGTCTCTGCCTTGTTTTTGGTCTCAGTGTTGTTTTTGGTCTTGGCCTTGTTTTTGGTCTCAGTCTTATTTTTGGTCTCTGCCTTGGTTTTGGTATCGGTCTTATTTTTGGTCTCTGCCTTGTTTTTGGTCTCGGCCTTGGTTTTGGTATCAGTCTTATTTTTGGTCTCAGTCTTATTTTTGGTCTCTGCCTTGGTTTTGGTATCGGTCTTATTTTTGGTCTCGTCCCTGTTTTTGGTCTCGTCCTTGTTTTTGGTCTTGGCCTTGTTTTTGGTCTCAGTCTTATTTTTGGTCTCTGCCTTGGTTTTGGTATCGGTCTTATTTTTGGTCTCGTCCCTGTTTTTGGTCTCTGCCTTGGTTTTGGTATCGGTCTTATTTTTGGTCTCGTCCCTGTTTTTGGTCTCTGCCTTGGTTTTGGTATCGGTCTTATTTTTGGTCTCTGCCTTGTTTTTGGTCTCGGCCTTGGTTTTGGTATCAGTCTTATTTTTGGTCGCTGCCTTGGTTTTGGTATCGGCCTTATTTTTGGTCTCGCCCCTGTTTTTGGTCTCTGCCTTGGTTTTGGTCTCGGCCTTGTTTTTGGTCTCAGTCTTATTTTTGGTCTCTGCCTTGGTTTTGGTATCGGTCTTATTTTTGGTCTCTGCCTTGTTTTTGGTCTTGGCCTTGTTTTTGGTCTCAGTCTTATTTTTGGTCTCGTCCTTGTTTTTGGTCTCAGTCTTATTTTTGGTCTCAGCCTTGTTTTTGGTCTCTGCCTTGGTTTTGGTATCGGTCTTATTTTTGGTCTCGTCCTTGGTTTTGGTCTCGGCCTTGTTTTTGGTCTCAGTCTTATTTTTGGTCTCTGCCTGGTTTTGGTATCAGTCTTATTTTTGGTCTTTGCCTTGGTTTTAGTATCGGTCTTATTTTTGGTCTCGGCCTTGTTTTTGGTTTCTGCCTTGGTTTTGGTCTTGGTTTTGGTATCTCTCTTATTTTTGGTCTAGTCCTTGTTTTTGGTCTCAGTCTTATTTTTGGTCTCGGCCTTGTTTTTGGTCTCTGCCTTAGTTTTGGTCTTGGCCTTATTTTTGGTCTCGGCGTTGTTTTTGGTCTCAGTCTTATTTTTGGTCTCGGCCTTGTTTTTGGTCTCAGTCTTATTTTTGGTCTCGTCCTTATTTTTGGTCTCAGTGTTATTTTTGGTCTTGGCCTTGTTTTTGGTCTCAGTCTTATTTTTGGTCTCTGCCTTGGTTTTAGTATCGGTCTTATTTTTGGTCTCGGCGTTGTTTTTGGTCTCAGTCTTATTTTTGGTCTCGTCCTTCTTTTTGGTCTCGGCCTTGGTTTTGGTATCGGTCTTATTTTTGGTCTCGTCCCTGTTTTTGGTCTCTGCCTTGGTTTTGGTCTCGGCCTTGTTTTTGGTCTCAGTCTTATTTTTGGTCTCTGCCTTGGTTTTGGTATCGGTCTTATTTTTGGTCTCGTCCCTGTTTTTGGTCTCTGCCTTGGTTTTGGCCTTGGTTTTGGTATCGGTCTTATTTTTGGTCTCGTCCTTGTTTTTGGTCTTGGTCTTATTTTTGGTCTCGGCCTTGTTTTTGGTCTCTGCCTTGGTTTTGGTATCGGTCTTATTTTTGGTCTCTGCCTTATTTTTGCTCTCTGCCTTGGTTTTGGTATCTGTCTTATTGTTGGTCTCGTCCCTGTTTTTTTGTCTCTGCCTTGGTTTTGGTATCGGTCTTATTTTTGGTCTCGGCCTTGTTTTTGGTCTCAGTGTTATTTTTGGTCTCGGCCTTGTTTTTGGTCTCAGTCTTATTTTTGGTCTCTGCCTTGGTTTTGGTATCGGTCTTATTTTTGGTCTCTGGCTTGTTTTTGGTCTCAGTGTTGTTTTTGGTCTTGGCCATGTTTTTGGTCTCAGTCTTATTTTTGGTCTCTGCCTTGGTTTTGGTATCGGTCTTATTTTTGGTCTCGTCCCTGTTTTTGGTCTCTGCCTTGGTTTTGGTATCGGTCTTATTTTTGGTCTCGTCCCTGTTTTTGGTCTCTGCCTTGGTTTTGGTATCGGTCTTATTTTTGGTCTCTGCCTTGTTTTTGGTCTCGGCCTTGGTTTTGGTATCAGTCTTATTTTTGGTCTCTGCCTTGTTTTTGGTCTCTGCCTTGGTTTTGGTATCGGCCTTATTTTTGGTCTCGCCCCTGTTTTTGGTCTCTGCCTTGGTTTTGGTCTCGGCCTTGTTTTTGGTCTCAGTCTTATTTTTGGTCTCGTCCTTGTTTTTGGTCTTGGTCTTATTTTTGGTCTCTGCCTTGTTTTTGGTCTCTGCCTTGGTTTTGGTATCGGTCTTATTTTTGGTCTCGGTCTTATTTTTGGTCTCGGCCTTGTTTTTGGTCTCAGTCTTATTTTTAGTCTTGGCCTTGTTTTTGGTCTCGTCCTTGTTTTTGGTCTCAGTCTTATTTTTGGTCTTGGCCTTGTTTTTGGTCTCAGTCTTATTTTTGGTCTTGGCCTTGTTTTTGGTCTCGTCCTTGTTTTTGGTCTCTGCCTTGGTTTTGGTATCAGTCTTATTTTTGGTCTCTGCCTTGTTTTTGGTCTCTGCCTTGGTTTTGGTATCAGTCTTATTCTTGGTCTCTGCCTTGGTTTTGGTATCTGTCTTATTATTGGTCTCGTCCCTGTTTTTTGTCTCTGCCTTGGTTTTGGTATCGGTCTTATTTTTGGTCTCGGCCTTGTTTTTGGTCTCAGTGTTATTTTTGGTCTCGGCCTTGTTTTTGGTCTCAGTCTTATTTTTGGTCTCTGCCTTGGTTTTGGTATCGGTCTTATTTTTGGTCTCTGCCTTGTTTTTGGTCTCAGTGTTGTTTTTGGTCTTGGCCTTGTTTTTGATCTCAGTCTTATTTTTGGTCTCTGCCTTGGTTTTGGTATCGGTCTTATTTTTGGTCTCGTCCCTGTTTTTGGTCTCTGCCTTGGTTTTGGTATCGGTCTTATTTTTGGTCTCGTCCCTGTTTTTGGTCTCTGCCTTGGTTTTGGTATCGGTCTTATTTTTGGTCTCTGCCTTGTTTTTGGTCTCGGCCTTGGTTTTGGTATCAGTCTTATTTTTGGTCTCTGCCTTGTTTTTGGTCTCTGCCTTGGTTTTGGTATCGGCCTTATTTTTGGTCTCGCCCCTGTTTTTGGTCTCTGCCTTGGTTTTGGTCTCGGCCTTGTTTTTGGTCTCAGTCTTATTTTTGGTCTCGTCCTTGTTTTTGGTCTCTGCCTGGTTTTGGTATCAGTCTTATTTTTGGTCTTTGCCTTGGTTTTAGTATCGGTCTTATTTTTGGTCTCGGCCTTGTTTTTGGTCTCTGCCTTAGTTTTGGTCTCGGCCTTATTTTTGGTCTCAGCCTTGTTTTTGGTCTCAGTCTTATTTTTGGTCTCGTCCTTGTTTTTGGTCTCTGCCTTGGTTTTGGTATCAGTCTTATTTTTGGTCTCTGCCTTGGTTTTGGTATCGGTCTTATTTTTGGTCTCGGCCTTATTTTTAGTCTTGGCCTTGTTTTTGGTCTCGGCCTTATTTTTGTCTTGGCCTTGTTTTTGGTCTCAGTCTTATTTTTGGTCTCAGTCTTATTTTTGGTCTCGGCCTTGTTTTTGGTCTCGGCCTTGTTTTTGGTTTCTGCCTTGGTTTTGGTCTTGGTTTTGGTATCTCTCTTATTTTTGGTCTAGTCCTTGTTTTTGGTCTCAGTCTTATTTTTGGTCTCGGCCTTGTTTTTGGTCTCTGCCTTAGTTTTGGTCTCGGCCTTATTTTTGGTCTCGGCGTTGTTTTTGGTCTCAGTCTTATTTTTGGTCTCGTCCTTGTTTTTGGTCTCGGCCTTATTTTTGGTCTCGGCCTTGTTTTTGGTCTCAGTCTTATTTTTGGTCTCGTCCTTATTTTTGGTCTCAGTCTTATTTTTGGTCTCAGCCTTGTTTTTGGTCTCTGCCTTAGTTTTGGTCTCGGCCTTATTTTTGGTCTCGGCGTTGTTTTTGGTCTCAGTCTTATTTTTGGTCTCGTCCTTCTTTTTGGTCTCGGCCTTATTTTTGGTCTCGGCCTTGTTTTTGGTCTCATCCTTATTTTTGGTCTCGGCCTTGTTTTTGGTCTCAGTCTTATTTTTGGTCTCGGCCTTATTTTTGGTCTCAGTCTTATTTTTGGTCTCTGCCTTATTTTTGGTCTCGTCCTTGTTTTTGGTCTCAGTCTTATTTTTGGTCTCTGCCTTATTTTTGGTCTTGTCCTTGTTTTTGGTCTCAGTCTTATTTTTGGTCTCTGCCTTGTTTTGGTCTCGGCCTTGTTTTTGGTCTCAGTCTTATTTTTGGTCTCTGCCTTATTTTTGGTCTCGGCCTTGTTTTGGTCTCAGTCTTATTTTTGGTCTTGTCCTTGTTTTTGGTTTTGTGGCGTCTCAACGTTTTTTTCAGCATTTCTTGTTTTTCCTTTTTGCTGACGGTTCTTGACTTCTTAGTTTTGACTGGTTCCAGGACAGAGCGTCTCCTGGTTCCACATGTGAAGTCGGTAAAGAGCTCCCAAAAGACAGAAAGTGAATCCTGATCTGACAGACGGTCATGTGACCTCGAGTCATCATGTCAGCGGGACGCCAAGGTCATCAGGCCTGTTTCAAGGAGGAGCTGTGTTCCTGTCAGCTGCCAAATGCCACCATTAATGTAAATCATCGTGAGATAATTTAATAAGTGGGCCGGCCCAATCTGTCCTTTTAGTACAATTATCATCAGGCGGCAGGGGGCGGGGCTACATTCCATCATCACAGAATAAACACCATCCATCATCCTGCTAATGATTAGCCGCTGACAGGCCGCGCCGTGTGCTGCATAATCTGAACTCCACAAGTACAGACACAGCCAGGCCGTCAGCAGAACTAGAACTGGACCAGAACCAAGACCATCACACGCTTCACTCACAGCCAGGCCCCGTTAGCAGAACCAGAACTGTGCCAGAACCAAGACCACCAGGAGCTTCACCACAGCAGGTTCTGTTGAGATCGCGCTCAGTTTGTCACGTTAAGATGAGTTCATGGTTTAAACTCAAACCTTTAACCAGGTTGTTTTCAGCATTTTTCTAAAAATATTTATTCATCCAGATTATTTTATTCATGAGACTATTTTATACCAGATAGGAACCACTTTACAGCTGCTATTTAAAACCCATTCAGATTAAAGCAGTTGAAATCCTAAACTGGTTTCATATCATTTTAAAATTCTAACATTGATGTGTGAAAGGTGAATCCAGAAAGTGTTCACAGTGCTTCACTTTTTACACATTCAGCCAAATTCTAAAATAGACGCAATTCATTTTTTCCCCCTCAAAATTCTACACACAGCACCCCATAATGACAACATGAACAAATGGTTTTTCACATTATGCAAATTTATTACAAAATAAAACCCAAAGAAATCACAAGTATGTAAATATTCACAGCCTTTGATCAATACTTTGTTGATGCACCTTTGGCAGCAATTCCAGCTTCAAGTCTTCTTGAATATGATGCCACAAGCATGGTGCACCTGTCTTTGGGCAGTCTGCAGCACCTCTCAAGCTCCATCAGGTTGGATGGGGAGCGTCGGTGCACAGACATTTTCAGATTTCTAGAGATGTTCAGTCAGATTCAGGTCTGGGCTCTGGCTGGACCACTCAAGGACATTCACAGAGTCAAAAGGACCCAAACAAATCAAAGACTCTGTGGATCAGGATCAAGGATGAGATCATCAGTCAGGATCCTGATTCTGTCGATTACCTGTTATCAGGATCAAAGGTCAGAATCTTCCCCTTGACCCCACAAAAAGCAGGCTGATCCTAAAAGGAAACCAAAACCTCCTCGGTGCACGTGAGCTGTGCATAGTGCAACAGTCTCATATTTCATACAAGTAAGCTGGTCAGATCGAAGCTGCAGTCTTCCATGTGCCCTTCTGGCAAACTGTTCCTGAAATTTCACATCTTCTTTTGTAGAAACACAAAAAAACAAAAGTTTGTTCCGTCATAGCCACTGAAGCCTAGAACTCCTACAAAGTTCTCTAGATGTCTTGGTGGTTTCCTTCACTTGTCTCTTTCATAGTTGTCTGGGTGTCTTGGTGGCTTCCCTCACTTGTCTCTTTCATAGTTATCTGCATAGCTCAGTGGCTTCCCTCACTAGTCTCTTTCATAGTTGTCTGGGTGTCTTGGTGGTTTCCCTCACTTGTTTCTTTCATGGGTGTCTGGGTGTCTTGGTGGCTTCCCTCACTAGTCTCTTCCAGAGTTGTCTGGATGTTTCGGTGGCTTCCCTCACTGGTCTCCTTTAATGTTACCTGAGTGTCTTGGTGGCTTTCCTCACTAGTCTCTTTCAGAGTTGTCTGGATGCATTGGTGGCTTTCCCCACTAGTCTCTTTCAGAGTTGTCTGGATGCCTTGGTGGCTTTCCCCACTAGTCTCTTTCAGAGTTGTCTGGATGCCTTGGTGGCTTTCCCCACTAGTCTCTTTCAGAGTTGTCTGGATGCCTTGGTGGCTTTCCCCACTAGTCTCTTTCAGAGTTGTGTGGATGTCTTGGTGGTTTCCCTCACTAGTCTCCTTTAATGTTACCTTAGTGTCTTGGTCGCTTCCCTCACTAGTCTTTTTCAGTGTTGTCTGGGTGTCTTGGTGGCTTCCCTCACTAGACTACTTCAGGGTTTTCTGGGTGTCTGCAGGGTGAAAAAAAGAAGAGGGAAAAATGTATAACAGTGAAAACTGTGTGTGTGAGAGATGGACAGAGTATTCAAATGGCTGACATTCCAAAAGCCTGCAGCGCCATCTCCTGGTCACTTTGTTGACTGCAGCTGAACATTTCCAATTGATTTTAATATTAATCTGAAAAAAACTACATTTTAATTTGTTTTAAATTGAATTGATCAGTTTGTTCAGTTTTACTTCTTAATGTGCACTTTGTTCCTTTGTGGCTACAAATTATTGATATTCTGCTGAAAATAAAGAAAAAGCACAGTGATGAAAAATCTTAAAAGTAGCATAGAATCTGATTAAAAGCTGTTTTTTTCCTATCAGATCAACCTGTGATGCACTCAGGGATGATTTATGTCGTGCTGCATAAAAAAAAAAAAAAGAATTATTTGTTTATATTTATACATCTTCTGGAAAGAAAAAACATAAATTCACTTTTCATATTCACAATACATTTTAAATTCACAGAAGTAAAACTTAGAAACAATAAATACAACAAATGTGCCTCACTAAGATCAAATGGTTAAATATCTTTTTTTTTTCACCAAAATGAACCATTTTAGGAACAAAACAGTGACCTGAAATCAAAATAACATTAAAAAAGCATAAAATTACATCATTTCAAATTCAGCGACAAGAAAAGTGAATCTGTCCATCAGGTCAGACAGCAACATCAGTACCGTGACCTGCGTTTATTTGTCTGTTAGCAGGATTACATCTAAACTACTGCACGGATTTTGACGAACTTTTCACCACAGATAGATATGAGGTCACGCAAGGCTCCACTGAATTTTGGAGATGATCTGGATTTGAATTGGTGGCTGTCAGAAATCTCTGATTGCTCTTGTTCTTCATGTTCATAAATGTAGAGAAGAGTGTTGTTACTGACACTCTGGATGTCTGTGCCTCTCTCAGCACGCCATTCCAGCTGTGTGAAAAGATTGTTGATAATAAAGGCCTCAGCAGGAGCCTTCAACCACCAGGCCCGGCCCAGGCTACAGCGCGAGCCAGCTACCACCAGGCCCGGATCGGGCTACAGATAATACCAATAAACCCGTCCAGGATCCAAAAATGGCAAGGCTGACGCGCTTTCACATCTAGGAGAGACTACGGTCTCCACTCGCAGTCCTGAACGATTCTGCCTGAAACCTGTTTCGTGTCCGCTCTCACCTGGACTATTGAATCCAAAATTAGGTCAGTGTTGAGTAATACTCCCATTCCCCTGGAGTGTCCTCGTGGCAAATTACAGTAGTGTTCAGAATAATAGTAGTGCTATGTGACTAAAAAGATTAATCCAAGTTTTGAGTATATTTCTTATTGTTACATGGGAAACAAGGTACCAGTAGATTCAGTAGATTCTCACAAATCCAACAAGACCAAGCATTCATGATATGCACACTCTTAAGACTATGAAATTGGGCTATTAGTAAAAAAAAAAGTAGAAAAGGGGGTGTTCACAATAATAGTAGCATCTGCTGTTGACGCTACAAACTCAAAACTATTATGTTTAAACTGCTTTTTTAGCAATCCTGTGAATCACTAAACTAGTATTTAGTTGTATAACCACAGTTTTTCATGATTTCTTCACATCTGCGAGGCATTAATTTTGTTGGTTTAGATCCAAGATGCTGGTTTACTAGTGTGCTTGGGGTCATTGTCTTGTTGAAACACCCATTTCAAGGGCATGTCCTCTTCAGCATAAGGCAACATGACCTGTTCAAGTATTCTGACATATCCAAACTGATCCATGATACCTGGTATGCGATATATAGGCCCAACACCATAGTAGGAGAAACATGCCCATATCATGATGCTTCACTGTCTTCACTGTGAACTGTGGCTTGAATTCAGAGTTTGGGGGTCGTCTCACAAACTGTCTGCGGCCCTTGGACCCAAAAAGAACAATTTTACTCTCATCAGTCCACAAAATATTCCTCCATTTCTCTTTAGGCCAGTTGATGTGTTCTTTGGCAAATTGTAACCTCTTCTGCACATGTCTTTTATTTAACAGAGGGACTCTGCGGGGGATTCTTGCAAATAAATTAGCTTCACACAGGCGTCTTCTAACTGTCACAGCACTTACAGGTAACTCCAGACTGTCTTTGATCATCCTGGAGCTGATCAATGGGTGAGCCTTTGCTATTCTGGTTATTCTTCTATCCATTTTGATGGTTGTTTTCCATTTTCTTCCACGCGTCTCTGTTTTTTTTATGTCCATTTTAAAGCATTGGAGATCATTGTAGATGAACAGCCTATAATTTTTTGCACCTGCGTATAAGTTTTCCCCTCTCCAATCAACTTTTTAATCAAACTACGCTGTTCTTCTGAACAATGTCTTGAACGTCCCATTTTCCTCAGGCTTTCAAAGAGAAAAGCAGGTTCAACAGGTGCTGGCTTCATCCTTAAATAGGGGACACCTGATTCACACCTGTTTGTTTCACAAAATTGACGAACTCACTGACTGAATGCCACACTACTATTATTGTGAACACCCCCTTTTCTACTTTTTTTACTAATAGCCCAATTTCATAGCCTTAAGAGTGTGCATATCATGAATGCTTGGTCTTGTTGGATTTGTGAGAATCTACTGAATCTACTGGTACCTTGTTTCCCATGTAACAGTAAGAAATATACTCAAAACCTGGATTAATCTTTTTATTCACATAGCACTACTATTATTCTGAACACTACTGTATTTGTTCCAGCCTCTCTTAGAGGGGGAGGTTATTCGATGGGGTCGTGACAGCCGTTTTTTTCACCCAAGTGCCCAAAGAACCCTATTTGTACTCAAAGATTTTGGTGGCCTAAAATGGTAGGCAAGGAATATGTCAAGGAATATGTAAATGCTTGTTCTATCTGTGCCATGCATAAATCGTCTACATGCCCACCTGCGGGTGCGCTATTGCCTTTACCTGTCCCACATTCACGTGGGACACACCCACATTGCTACACGACTCCCAGTCATGATCCTGTATGAGGACTCAACCCTGAAGGCCCCAGCACTGGTGGACACGGGCTCTGAGGGGAATCTGTTGGATAGCAGATGGGCTAGGGAGATAGGGCTCCCTCTGGTGGCGCTTACCTCGCCTGTACAGGTTCGGGCACTAGATGGCTCCCTTCTCCCTCCGATCACGCATAAGACACCACCTGTAACTCTGGTGGTGTCAGGGAATCACCGGGAGGTGATCGAGTTTTTTGTGACTCAGGCCACCTCCCGTGTGGTTTTAGGATTTCCCTGGATGTTGAAGCACAATCCCCGGATTGATTGGCCGTCCGGGGTAGTGGTTCAGTGGAGCGAGACCTGCCATCGGGTGTGTCTAGGTTCCTCGGTTCCTCCCGGCTCCCGAGCTAAGGAGGAGGTCAGAGTCCCGCCCAATCTGGGGGCGGTGCCGGTGGAGTACCATGACCTTGTCGACGTGTTCAGCAAGGATCTGGCGCTCACTCTTCCTCCCCACCGTCCTTATGATTGTGCCATTGATTTGGTTCCGGGCAGTGAGTTCCCGTCCAGCAGGCTGTACAACCTCTCACGGCCTGAGCGCGAATCAATGGAGACCTACATCCGGGACTCGTTAGCTGCCGGGTTGATTCGGAATTCCACCTCCCCGATGGGTGCAGGTTTCTTTTTTGTGGGTAAAAAAGACGGCGGTCTTCGTCCATGCATTGATTATAGGGGGCTGAACGAGATCACGGTTCGCAATCGATACCCGTTGCCCCTGTTGGATTCAGTGTTCACGCCCCTGCATGGAGCCCAAATATTCACTAAGCTTGATCTTAGAAATGCGTATCACCTGGTTCGGATCCGGAAGGGAGACGAGTGGAAGACGGCATTTAACACCCCCTTGGGGCACTTTGAGTACCTGGTCATGCCGTTCGGTCTCACAAACGCTCCCGCGACTTTCCAAGCGTTGGTTAACGATGTCTTGCGGGATTTCCTGCACCGGTTCGTCTTCGTATATCTGGACGATATTCTCATCTTTTCTCCGGATCCTGAGACCCATGTCCTGCATGTACGTCAGGTCCTGCAGCGGTTGTTGGAGAACCGGCTGTTTGTGAAGGGCGAGAAGTGTGAGTTCCACCGCACGTCTTTGTCCTTCTTGGGGTTCATCATCTCCTCCAACTCCGTCGCTCCTGATCCGGCCAAGGTCGCGGCGGTGAGAGACTGCCCCCAACCCACAAGCCGTAGGAAGTTGCAACAGTTCCTAGGCTTTGCCAATTTCTACAGGAGGTTCATTAAGGGCTACAGTCAGGTAGTTAGCCCCCTGACAGCCCTGACCTCTCCAAAAGTCCCCTTCACCTGGTCAGATCGTTGCGATGCCGCGTTCAAGGAGTTGAAACGGCGCTACTCGTCTGCACCTGTTCTGGTGCAGCCCGATCCTAGTCGTTAGTGGTTGAAGTGGACGCCTCGGACTCAGGGATAGGAGCCGTGCTATCCCAGAGCGGAAAGACCGATAAGGTCCTTCACCCGTGTGCCTATTTTTCCCGCAGGTTGACCCCAGCCGAACGGAACTATGACGTCGGCAATCGAGAGCTCCTTGCGGTGAAAGAGGCTCTTGAGGAGTGGAGACATCTGTTGGAGGGAACGTCAATGCCGTTCACGGTTTTCACTGACCACCGGAACCTGGAGTATATCAGGACCGCCAAGGATGCCTTGTCCCGAGTACATGAAGATGAGGTCAAAACGGAGTCGTCGGATCCCCCGGATCCCATCATCCCGGAGTCCGCTATCGTGGCCGCCCTTACCTGGGACGTGGAGAAGACCGTCCGGGAGGCCCTGACACGAGACCCGGACCCCGAAACCGGACCGAAGAACAGACTCTACGTCCCACCAGAGGCTAGGGCTGCGGTCCTGGACTTCTGTCACGGTTCTAAGCTCTCCTGTCATCCTGGGGTGCGAAGAACCGTAGCAGTCGTCCGGCAGCGCTTCTGGTGGGCGTCCCTGGAGGCCGACGTCCGGGGTTACATCCAGGCCTGTACCACCTGCGCCAGGGGCAAGGCCGACCACCGCAAGACATCGGGTTTGCTACAGCCGCTGCCCGTGCCTCATCGCCCCTGGTCTCACATCGGCCTGGATTTTTGTCACGGGCCTCCCGCTGTCCCAGGGAAACACCGTAATCCTCACGATAGTGGACCGATTCTCCAAGGCGGCCCACTTCGTGGCCCTCCCGAAGCTACCAACGGCCCAGGAGACAGGGGACCTCCTAGTCCACCACGTCGTCCGTCTGCATGGGATACCATCAGACATCGTCTCCGATCGCGGTCCCCAGTTCTCCTCGCATGTTTGGAGGAGCTTTTGCCGGGAACTGGGGGCCACGGTCAGTCTCTCGTCCCGGTTTCACCCCCAGACCAACGGACAAGCAGAACGGGCCAACCAGGAGATGGAGCAGACCCTACGCTGCGTGACAGCCGCGCACCCAATGGCCTGGAGTACCCACCTGGCCTGGATCGAGTACGCCCACAACAGTCAAGTGTCGTCAGCCACCGGCCTCTCCCCTTTCGAGGTGTGCTTGGGGTATCAACCCCTGTTGTTTCCGGTGGTTGAGGGGGAGGTCGGTGTGCCCTCGGTCCAGGCCCACCTATGGAAGTGCCATCGGGTGTGGCGTGCCGCCCGTTCTGCTTTGTTAAGGGCCCGGACGAGGGCGAAGAACCATGCAGACCGGCGGCGGGCCCCGGCCCCCACGTATCGTCCCGGGCAGGAAGTATGGTTGTCCACCAAGGACATTCCGTTGAGGGGGGGGTCCTGTTGTGTGGGCCGCTGAAGAGGAGGTACTGCTGGCCCACCGCCACTAGAGGGCGCCCTGCCTGGAGTGCGGGCTCCAGGCACCGGAGGGCGCTGCCGCCTTACAGGAGCAGCCAGGATGACAGCTGCCACCCATCACTGGAGACAGCTGATCCCAATTAACAAGGAGGTATATCAACAGGACGGCATCTCCACCTCATTTGCCGAGATATCGCCTTACCAAAGAGGTAACCATCTCAGCCTGCACACACGTGTAACTTTAATTGTATTCTCGTTTAATTATCTGTAGGACAGCTGACTACTAGACAACATTCGGATAAGTACTCACCTTCCTACATTGTTGTTGACGAGAGGTGGAGGTGGACTCTCCACCCTCCGTGTTGCTGGGTGCAGCCGCATCCACACCTGACTGTTTCTGTTTCTTGCCAGCAGTACCGGATCCGACGAGCGGAGGCAGTGGCCACCTGGGAATTCGGGACTTGGCGGCTCCAGTATTCCCGGGGTTCGGTGGCAGAGGAAATCGGGTTGGTTCCGGTTCGACTTGGACAGACGTCTCCTATCGTCGAGCCTGCCCACACGACACCGTTGTAATTGGACTCCATTTCAATATTGTAATCAGTTGTATTTGTTGTGCCTGTTTCACAGCAGTAAAAGCAGTGTTATTCGACTCCTCCATTGTCCGTTCATTTGCGCCCCCTGTTGTGGGTCCGTGTTCCTACACTTTCACAACACTGTGGGCGTTTTGTGAGGAAGTCCTTGATCCACTGGCAGATGGGGGTGGAGATGCCCAGATGTGTCAGTTTCTGGACCAGGATCTCTGGGATGATGTGGTTGAAGGCTGAGCTGAAGTCCAGGAAGAGCATGCTAACGTAGCTCCCCTGCTGCTCCAGGTGGATCAGCGCGATGTGGAGAGCTGTGGTGATAGCGTCCTCTGTGGAGCGGTTTGCCCTGTAGGCAAACTGGTGGGGGTCCAGAGTGGGAGGCAGACAGGCTCTGATGTGCTGAGAGACCAGTCGTTCAAAGCACTTCATGACCACAGGCGTAAGTGCCACAGGCCTGTAGTCATTTATGCTCTCCACTGCTGACTTCTTGGGGACTGGAATGATGGTGAAGGATTTGAGGCAGAGTGGAATGATGGCCTGCGACAGGGAGAGGTCGAAGATGCAGGTGAAAACTCCAGCCAGTTGGTCAGCGCACGCTTTGAGTACTTTTCCAGGTACACCATCGGGGCCAGCCGCCTTCCTGGGGTTCACCGCCTTCAGCACACATCTCACTTTGTGTTCCTGAAGTGTTAGTGTGCTCGTGCTGGAGGGTGGTAGAATGATAGATAGATAAACTTTATTGATCTCACAGAGGAGAAATTCACATGTTACGTCAGCTCTTAAGAAAACACACAAGGTGGGTGCAAGTAGAGGAAAATGTTCATCGAACAGCGTGTGCAAGGATAAGCAATAATAATAATACTTGTAACAGTACAAGACAAAATAAGGTAGAAATAGAATGTGTGTGTATATATATATATATATATATATATATATATATATATATATATATATATATATATATATATATATATACACACATACACTGTATATGTGTATGTGGGTGTGGAGTTGCTGCTGGTCTGTCCGCTTCGAAGTGGGCAAAGAAGCGGTTCAGCTCCTCTGTCAGCGAGGCGTCAGACCTAGCATTTCCTGGGTTGCTGCTTCTGTAGTTGGTTATATGACTTATTCCCTGCCACATTCTTCTGGGGTCATTTACAGCAAAGTGGTCCTCTATCTTTTCCTTGTAGGCAGCCTTGTCCTCTCTGATGCCTCTTTTCAGATCGGACCTGGCCGCACTGTACAGGGCCCTGTCCTCTGATTTAAAGGCAGTGTTGCGGCTTTTTAATAGGGACTGGACTGCACTGTTCATCCAGGGCTTCTGGTTCAGAAAAACCCTGACCCGTTTGTTGACGGTGACAGTGTCAACACAGTTCTTAATGTAAGAGAGTACAGTGTCAGTGTACTTCTGCAGGTTGTGGCTGGAAAATAAATCCCATACAATCTGTGAGAAGCAGTCCTGTAGCTGGGAGAGAGCTCCCTCAGGCCAGGTTTGGATTGTCTTTCGTTGTGGCTTTGTTCGCCTCAGCAGGGGGGTGTAGGTGGGGGTGAGGGACAGGCAGAGATGGTCAGATCCAGCGAGATGGGGAGGGGGGTGACTTGTGACATGTTTTATGTTTTAGTAAACATGGTCCAAAGTATTTTCCCCTCTGGTGGCACACGTCACGTACTGGACGTACTTAGGGAGCACAGTCTTTAAACACACTTGGTTGAAGTCACCAGCAACAATACAAACGCCATGCGGGTGGGCCAGCTGCTGTTTATTTACACAGGCGAGCAAGAGGCTAAGGGCTGTGCTAACATTAGCATCGGGTGGGATGTAAACCGCAAACACGACTACTGTGAACTCCCATGGGAGATAAAAAGGTCTGCACGAGACTGCGAGCACCTCAAAATCAGGAGAACAGTGAGAGTCAATGACCCTGCTGCTACAGTACCACTTGTGGTTCACATAAACACAGAGCCCTCCACCTCTGCTCTTACCCAAATCACTGGTTCTGTCCTGCCGGTGTAGCGTGTGGCCTGCTAGCTTGACTGCACTGTCGGGGATCAGCGGGTGAAGCCACGTCTCCGTGATGAAAATAACGCTGCAGTTCCGCACAAAGCTGTTTATGGCCATCTGGAGCTCCAGTTCGTCCATTTTGTGGGTGTTGGATCTGGCGTTTGAGAGGAAGAGGCTCGGTAATGCTGGCCTGTGTGGTTGTTTACGTAGCCTAGCATCAGAGCCGGACCGACATCCTCGCTTCTGCTTCCTGTCTCTACGCTGCCTTCTCCGCCTGCTGGGCAGGCTGGTAATCCACGGAGAGCCTGATATTCTTGCTATGTCCTCTGGGATGTTGTGGTACTGGTGGAATTCGCTTGTAACTGACAGTTTGTATCTCAGACCGCGGTACAATTGCAATAATGTAATCATGACTGCGGTTGACCGGTTATCTAATATGGTCCATTTTGTGCCCTTACCTAAGCTTCCGTCTGCTAAAGAAACTGCTGAAGCACTATTGTTACATGTTTTTAAATTACATGGTTTGCCTCAAGATATAGTCTCAGACCGGGGTCCCCAGTTTATTTCACAGTTCTGGAGGGAATTCTGCCGCCTTCTTGGGGTCACGTCTAATCTTACATCTGGTTACCATCCCCAAGCTAATGGACAGACAGAACGCCTGAATCAGGAACTAGAAAAGGGTTTACGCATCCTATTGTGGTATGTTGGTGTGTGGTCTACCTTTAAGGTGGATGGTGGGCGGCGCTAACCTGGCCTTGAAAGCCGGAGCGCGCACATTGCGTGTCATACACACAACACCTGGAGTGGGTTCCAGGTGGTGGCACGCTTGTGTGCACGCTGTTTGGACAGGTGCCATGCTAAACGCTGCGCATTCCGGGACAGAGGTGTGGTCTGTGGGGGATTCCTTCATGGTTGAGTGCGTGAGATTGGATATGTGCTGTGGGTCCAGGGCTCTCTACTGTGGTAAGTCCGTTCATTGTCGTGTTGGCTTTGGGCGTTGGTTATGGCTGATGTTAAATTCTGCCTTAGAGTCTGGGTTACGGGACCTTGTGGTTAAGTCCGTCACGGCTCTCTCTCCGCCTCCTTCTCCTGCTGTCTGCGGGTGCGGTCACCTCCACTGGCAGGTACCTCCACAATGATGTGTTAACTTAATTTTCATGTGTTCTGCTACTCTTTGTACAACTTCATTTACAAAATGTGTTCCATTATCACTGTACAATGTCTCTGGTATTCCATAATACGGAATAATTGTCTTACACAATGCTTTTGCTACTGTTAAAGCATCTGCTTTTTGTGATGGAACAATTTCTACCCATTTTGAAAAAGCATCAATTAATACTAAACAGTATTGATAAGGTCCACATCGATTTAGTTCAATAAAGTCCATATGAACAATTTGAAAAGGATACTGTGGTTTTGGGAATTGCCCTCTCCAGGATCTTATATTTCCCTGTGGGTTGTGTTTCAATCAGGTAACACAGACTTTACAAAATTTTTTTGAGTATAAATTAAATCCATAGGTAGTAAAGTATTGGTCTACCATATATACCATCCCCCCTGTCGACACATGTGTTGACCCATGTGTCGCAATTGCAGCTGCTTTGAATAAGCTTTTGGGTAGGATGGGTTTGTTATGTACACAATAAAGTCCTTTGGGGTTTGGGGTTGCCCCATTTTTCAACCACAGATTTCGTTCCTGTGTTGGTGCCTGTTTTTGCATATCCAATAAAAGGTCAGAATCTATTAATGGTTCATTGTCTGTCTGAGCTGTGTAAATAGAAGAAGTGCCATATCGACCAGCTGCTGCTTCTTTCGCTATTTTGTCTGCCAGGCAGTTTCCTGTGGAGACAAAATCTGTACCTCTGGTGTGGGCTGCGCATTTACATAATGCCAGGTGTGATGGTAATGTCACTGCTTCTAGCAAATTTGTGAGTAAGCCTGCATGTGTCACTGGTTTCCCTGTAGAGGTTATCATACCTCTCTGTTGCCATTGTTTTGCAAAGAACCAAATAGTTGAAAATGCATATTGACTATCTGTATAGACTGTCAGTTTCTGTCCTTTAGCCAAGATACAAGCTCTGGTTAATGCAATGAGTTCTGCAGCTTGGGCTGATTTAAAATGATCGATCTGTTTTGCTTCAATAACAGTATTTGGTAATTGAACAACAGCATAGCCTGTTAATGTCTGTCCTTTCTGATCTTTGAAACATGAGCCATCCACAAAGTAATGTAGTCCATCTGTAAATGGTTTGTCTGTTAAGTCTGGTCGAGGTAATTGTTGTTTCTCTGTCTGCCAAACAATCATGTGGTTCACCATCTGTCTCAGTAGGTAGGAGCGTGGCGGGATTCAAGGTGTTGCATCTTTCAATGGTAATCTGTGGCTGAGACAGTAGCATTGCTGTAAAAGCTATCTGTCTAGCAGGCGATAAGAATGTCATCTTTGTTTGCAGGAGTAACACACTGACTGTGTGTGGTACTTTAACAGTCAATGGGTGGAACAAAACAACATCCGCTGTACTTTCCACTGCCATCGCCACTCTGCATACTGCTTGGACACAGGGAGGTAGGCCCTGTGCCACTGGATCCAAACGTTTGGAATAATAGCCGACTGGTTTATTTTTATTACCATGTTGTTGTAGCTGCACACATGAATCCCTGTTTTGTGTCCACCATGAGAGTGAATGGCTTGGCATAATTGCGCAGAGATAATACTGTGGAACTCACAAGTTCTTGTTTAAGAGCTGTAAACTGTTCTTCAGCTTCTTTATTCCACTGTATTTTGTCACTCATAGCCGTTGGTATAGAATGTATTAAATCCTGCAATTTCTGCACCTTCTCTGCATAACATGGAATCCAGGCTCTGCAATAATTACAGATACCTAAGAAAGTCATCATTTCCTTTTTTGTTAATGGTTTAGGCGCTTTGAGAATAGCGTGCTTTCGATCGTCTTGTATTCGTTTCCCCTCAGCTGATAGGACGTGGCCTAAATAAGTCACTTGTGGTTGCACGAACTGCAACTTTTGCTTTTTAATTTTACTTCCTGTTTCTGCCAAATGTTGCAAAAGCGTCATGGTACATTTTGTACAGCTGTCTTTTGTCTTTCCTGCCACCAAAATGTCATCTACATACACCAAGATTTGTGAATCTTCTGGTGGAGTAAATGAAGATAAGCAACAATTTATTGCTTGTGTAAAAATGGTCGGACTGTCAGCAAAACCTTGAGGGAGTCTTGTATATGTGTATCTTTTCCCAAAATTGAGAGTCTGGATGAACAGGTACTGAGAAAAATGCATTACTGATGTCTATGACAGAGAAGTACATGTTTCCAGGACTTAATCTATTTAGCAGCGTATGTGGGTCTGGTACCAGAGGGGCGCTAGTTTCTACTGCAGCATTTACTGCACGTAGGTCTTGTACCATTCGCCAATTCTGATTGTCTGCTTTTTTCACAGGATATATTGGAGTGTTACAGGATGCATCTAAACATTCCCTGATGACTCCTGCTTCCAGTAATTCTACAGTAACCGGTTCAATTCCTTTTTCTGCTTCAGGTTTTAACGGATATTGTTTGATCAGTGGTCTCCAATCAGATCGTGGCTTAATTTTGACTGGCGGAATATTTTTCAACAGTCCTACATCTGTGGGTGCATTCACCCAGAGATGAGGAGGCAGTTTGGCCAATAAAGTCTCATCTTCCTGTGTCAACAACACAGATGTTAAATTTCAATCGTCCAGATCTACTTCATGTATCACCGGTGTCGTTCAAGCACTTACAAACATGTATTTCCGATACAAGCCTGTGGATGGACTGAAATCCCACACCGACACTTCATCTGCTTCGTGCCAATCAGTTGCTTCCTCAGCTATTTTAACAATTCTTCCAAGGTCCTTCCAGGACTGAGTGTCTGCCCTTGTCAGTGAAATATGCGGCACAGCCTCAGGTTTTCCTCTGTACCATTTGTCTGCACTTTGGGTCAGCACTACACTACACACAGAGGTGGTTTTTCTGTCTGTGTATAGGTGTGCTACTGTCTGTAATTCTGATGGAATTTTCAGAAATCCTGCTCCATACCTTTCATCCTTTCGTGGAGTGAATAGCATAGTTATGTGTAGATCTTTTGGTGACATCATTACTACGTGTTCTCTGTTTTCACAGGTCATCAGACCTTCCTCCAATAATTGTTCAGTTTGTCTCAACTCCGACAGATCCAAAGAGTACTGCCAGGCCTGGGCCAAATTTGTATATACAGTAGCGGGCTGCCTCACAGCTCTCATACCACCTACTGTTGGTGTGACTCCTATAGATAAGGCAGTCATCAAATCTCGTCCCAGTAAATTTACTGGACAATGGGGCGAATAAACCACAGAGACACAAGCAGTTTGGTTCGTTTCAGGATCTTCAAAATTGACAAACTTCAATATTTTCTCTGAATTCACCTGTCCATTTGCAGATTTTACCCAAACGACTTCTTTTGCAAATTTAGTTCCAGGAGGTCTGTCTGTTATCACTGTCCTACATGCTCCTGTGTCACAGAGAAAATCCATGTCCTGTCCATTTACCTTTAGAGTCACCACAGGTCTTTCTTTCAGGAGTGGTAATGACCATGCTCCATGAATATCCACTGTGATTATCTGTTTTTCTGGTAACTCATTAATGTTGTCACATATTGGTGTGTTTGTTGTCACGTCCAGTTCAGTCACTCTGACTTTTTCCCCATTTTCACCTTCCTCTAGTCATTGTGACTGAGGAGGGGCTGATGGTCTCACCACTTTAGGTGGACCTTGGTGGGAACAGTCCCTTTGCCAATGGCCAAATTCTCCACACCCCCAACAGGCACTCTCCTGTGGGCCTGATTTGGGACGACCACTCCCTCCACCTCGAAAGCCTTCTCGACCACGGCCGCATCCGTGACCCCGGCCCCTAAAGCCTCCCATTTGATGGAAGACTTCAGAAAAATCTTCAGTCACAAAGACAGAAGTTTCGGGTTTTGTCTGTCCACTCACTTTTGCTGCATGTCTTGCCCAATCCAGTATCTTAGTCATATCATCCGAGTCAGTGGTCACATTGTGCTTTCTGATCCATGCACTAATTTCTGGCTTCAAACCATTCAGGAGGGCTTGTTTCAGATGATTTTGATATGCTCCCGCTTGATCATCACTATGCGGTATGCCGCTGTTTGCACGGAAAACTGTCCCTAAACGCTGATTATAATCATCCACATCCTCATCTGCCTTTTGTTTACACGCATTTATTTTACCATAGTCCGCTTTCTGTTTAAACTTGTTTTTAACTCTGGTCATTAGATTGGTTATTTGAGCCTGTAACGCCGCTGCCGGATCTTCCTCATTCCCGTATGGCAGGACCGTGCCGTCTGCAGCACGTCCTATAAATGTCCCTCTCACGTGGACCCAGTTTCGTCCCAGAGCCAATTGTACAGCCTGTCCTACTTCACAGCCATTCAACCTATACGCTTTTATAATATCTTCTTTTCCTTTTACCCATTCTTCCACATCAGCTTGTGGGTCTGGCAGGCCAGACACGGCCTTTGCTGCCTCTTCTGGTGTCCATGGACGGAAGACATGAAGGAATGGCGGCTGTCCTTGAGCTATATTTGGGTTTGGGACCTGGATCATTGGAGCGATGAAACTGTGATCTGGAGATATACTGAAACCGTATTTTAGAGGCGACTTAATCATAGCCCTGTCTCTCAAAATGTATTTTTCGGGCATTAAAGAATTTGTTGCCGCAGGCGGTGTCAATACAGTTGAAAATTCCACCCTCTGATTATCCAAAAATGGATTTGGATACAGTGAGTTTATTGGGTCATATGACGGACCTTCAGAACTCCCCTGGGGATAATTAGGGTCAAAAATCGGGTCCTTTACCAGTGGTGGAGCCACTGTTGGTGCCGCTTGTCTTACTGCAGCCTGATTTTGTGGTTGCAGGGGTGGATTTACATCACGGCCTCTCACGGCCGTCTCATTGTCTTCAGGTTTTACAAACATTACTTTCCCCTCTGACTTTCCTTTCTCGTCTTTTTTTCCTCTTTATGGCCTCTACTCTCATCCATGCTTCACTGAGCCATACTTTTGCACACTCTATTTCTCCTTCTTTTCTTACTTTCCTGTTACCCTTTTTATTTGCTGCTGCTGCTGTAAGTTTTAACACCAAACCTTCACAATCTGGCACAACCAATTTACCTGAAAAGCCATATTTCTTTTTCCATTTAGTTATGTACTTCAGATTTTCCGGATTGCGTTTGTGCATGTATTTTTCGTTGCCCTGAAATAGGGGCTTATTTTCTGTGCATGTGTTTCCCATGTTGGTCACCTATTCCCCTTCACTCTGCAAAGTTCAGGTCAAGCTTCTACCCCATGGGGCGGACCTTCCTTGGAATCCCCCTCTTTGCAGACTTGTCGGGAATATGTGAGTGTGGTGCGTATGGACTTAAAATGACCTACGACCACTTTTGTCCCCTGATAAAATGGGATATCAAGCTGTCCGTGCTTCAGTCACTCACAGTCCCATTCTCTCACATTCATACCACAAACACACTTAGTTTCACTTTTGGAATATTCAATTAATTTGCGTCTCTCTAACTGCTTCTCCTGAAATTTATTTTTACTCTTCCTGTATTTCTTAGCCGGATGGGGACTTGAACCCCTCCGCCAAATGTGCCGGCAGGACCGGAGACTCTAACTCCCTCCCCCGCACTTTATTACCCACGTTAACGTATTTTATCCTCACAGGCAGGCAGTAATTACTTACGTTAATTTGTTGCACCGCTCATTTGGTTCGGAGGCGTTGTCAATCTACTGCGGCGAGCAGAGGTGGACGTCTATGGTCACCGGCCCGATGGAGAATTCACTCCTCAGGACTTTCTTCAGTGTGCGCTGTCAGCGGTGCGTCTCCCTCCGTTCGCTCAAGAAGATCTGTCGACGCCCAACATTGGGCGCCAGGAAGAAAGCTGTTGGGTTTGCACCCTGTTATAAAGAAATGAGAGGCACAGACACTGTAAAGAAACCAGTCAGAGAGAGACAAATATATATTTTATGCTCTGCACACAGGAGGAGAGCGGGCAGTAGCAGCTTGTAAGTGCTCAGCTCCAAAGCTCTCCTAAAATCCCCTCCTCTGGCTCGGCTTTTTATTTAGTTCACCAACATGAGAAAAAACAAACAAGGACAGTCAGGGAGAGATTACACATGACTCATGTCTCCATGAGGGAGATAGCAAAGCAAGGTGACGGCTGGAACCTTCCATTCCTGCAACATGAGCCTTGTGGCTCGTCAAAGCAGGATAAGGCACTTATGCAAAATGAAAAATAGTTTGCTCAATCATGAAGAATGCAGACAACAAGTCTTTCTTTTTAAAACCTCCTCTTCTCACAAAGAGGAAAAGTACACGTAGTCATAAAAGGAAATAAATGTTAATATAAGCATGAACTATATAAAATAAATGATAATATAAGCATGACCTATATAAAATAAATGATAATATAAGCATGAACTATATAAAATCCTTGACAGACTGTCTCTCCGTGTACCGACCCCAGCCTGTTAACCTAGTAAATGCTTTTTCTTCACTGAGCTGTGTTCCTCCGTGCTGCATTTGCGTCCAGCCTGTCCTATCAAACAAACCTGATACCTCTGTTTAAAAAAAGGTGATTCTGCATCTTCTTCAAATTATCGTCCTATCTCAGTTTTGCCATGTTTTTCAAAGATCTTGGAGAAACTTTTTTATAAAAGATTAAATAATCATTTGCTTAAGACCTCAGTTTTATATAATTATCAATATGGTTTTCAGAAAACTCATTGAACTTATATGGCTTTGATTGAATTATTGGATAGAATTCATTTAGCTTTGGAAAATAATGAGTTTGGTATTGGTGTGTTTTTAGATCTTTCAAAAGCATTTGATACAGTAGATCATGAAATCTTGCTCTTAAAGTTAAACAAATATGAATTTAAGGCAACTGTACATACATGGCTTAGTAATTATTTATCTGAAAGAAAACAGTATGTTTCTCTAAACCTGGACTCAGATATCAATTGTATAGAGTGTGGAGTACCTCAAGGTTCAATTCTGGGACCATTATTGTTTATAATATATATTAATGAGTTGCATCTGTTTTTACTACTACATTTCCTTTGTTGTTTGCTGATGATACTACTCTTTTTATTTCTAGAGAAGATATTAATAGTTTGGTTAGTACTTTAAATGACGATCTTTTGAATTATTCAACCTGGTTCAAAGCCAATAGATGATCGTTAAATATAAAAAAGTCTAATTTTATGTTATTTGCTGGCAATAAAAACTGTAATCTTGGTGTAGTGAAAATTTGCTTTGATAATGAAATAATATCAAGGGTCTCATCTACATGTTTTTTGGGTTTGTGGATAGATGAGAAACTGTCTTGGAGAGAACATATTGATCATGTTTGTAAAAAAAATAAGCGAGTCAATAGGAATCATAACCAAAATAAGATATTTAGTACATCACAAATGTCTTTTAACATTATATTATAGTTTAGTTTATCAATAGTTATTGTAATATTTTATGGGGAAGTACCTTTGCAACTTATATAAACAAAATATTTCTTCTACAGAAAAAATTTGCTCAAATAGCTACTCATTCAAAACCTTGTGCTCCAAGTGCACCTCTGTTTTTTTTAAATTGCAGCTCTTAAATATTTTCCATATCAATATTTTCTTGACCTGTACGTTTATTTTCAGGTCTCTCTATGATATTAAGTGGCCTTAATTTTGTGCATAACCATCAAATTCATAATTATCTGAGCAGGCAGGCTGCACATTTGCATTTACCTTTGCATAGAGCGACTCGTTATCAGCATCACATCAGATATCATGGCGTTAAATCTTGGAATGATAATCTACATCTTGTGAATCCATCTATCACCTTATATACGTATACAACCCCTGGCAAAAATTATGGAATCACCGGCCTCGGAGGATGTTCATTCAGTTGTTTAATTTTGTAGAAAAAAGCAGATCAGACATGACACAAAACTAAAGTCATTTCAAATGGCAACTTTCTGGATTTAAGAAACACTATAAGAAATCAGGAAAAAAGTTGTGGCAGTCAGTAACGGTTACTTTTTAGACCAAGCAGAGGAAAAAAATATGGACTCACTCAATTCTGAGGAATAAATGATGGAATCATGAAAAACAAAAGAATGCTCCAACACATCACTAGTATTTTGTTGCACCACCTCTGGCTTTTCTAACAGCTTGCAGTCTCTGAGGCATGGACTTAATGAGTGACAAACAGTACTCTTCATCAATCTGGCTCCAACTTTCTCTGATTGCTGTTGCCAGATCAGCTTTGCAGGTTGGAGCCTTGTCATGGACCATTTTCTTCAACTTCCACCAAAGATTTTCAATTGGATTAAGATCCGGACTATTTGCAGGCCATGACATTGACCCTATGTGTCTTTTTGCAAGGAATGTTTTCACAGTTTTTGCTCTATGGCAAGATGCATTATCATCTTGAAAAATGATTTCATCATCCCCAAACATCCTTTCAATTGATGGGATAAGAAAAGTGTCCAAAATATCAACGTAAACTTTTGCATTTATTGATGATGTAATGACAGCCATCTCCCCAGTGCCTTTACCTGACATGCAGCCCCATATCATCAATGACTGTGGAAATTTAAATGTTCTCTTCAGGCAGTCATCTTTATAAATCTCATTGGAACGGCACCAAACAAAAGTTCCAGCATCATCACCTTGCCCAATGCAGATTCGAGATTCATCACTGAATATGACTTTCATCCAGTCATCCACAGTCCACGATTGCTTTTCTTTAGCCCATTGTAACCTTGTTTTTTTCTGTTTAGGTGTTAATGATGCCTTTCGTTTAGCTTTTCTGTATGTAAATCCCATTTCCTTTAGGCGGTTTCTTACAGTTCAGTCACAGACGTTGACTCCAGTTTCCTCCCATTCGTTCCTCATTTGTTTTGTTGTACATTTTTCGATTTTTGAGACATATTGCTTTAAGTTTTCTGTCTTGACGCTTTGATGTCTTCCTTGGTCTACCAGTATGTTTGCCTTTAACAACCTTCCCATGTTGTTTGTATTTGGTCCAGAGTTTAGACACAGCTGACTGTGAACAACCAACATCTTTTGCAACATTGCATGATGATTTACCCTCTTTTAAGAGTTTGATAATCCTCTCCTTTGTTTCAGTTGACATCTCTCGTGTTGGAGCCATGATTCATGTCAGTCCACTTGGTGCAACAGCTCTCCAAGGTGTGATCACTCCTTTTTAGATGCAGAGTAACGAGCAGATCTGATTTGATGCAGGTGTTAGTTTTGGGGATGAAAATTTACAGGGTGATTCCATAATTTTTTCCTCAGAATTGAGTGATTCCATATTTTTTTCCTCTGCTTGGTCTAAAAAAGTAACCGTTACTGACTGCCACAATCTTTTTTTTCTTGATTTCTGATAGTGTTTCTTAAAGCCAGAAAGTTGCCATTTGAAATGACTTTAGTTTTGTGTCATGTCTGTGATCTGCTTTTTTCTACAAAATTAAACAACTGAATGAACATCCTCCGAGGCCGGTGATTCCATCATTATTGCCAGGGGTTGTAGAAGTGGACTAAAAATGAAGATTCTGCAGGAGTATTTACAGTGATTCTGTTGTATTCTGTTCTGTTTGCTTTGTTCGGGAGTGGATTCTCTATAAGCCTTTTTGGCTTCCATCACTCCCTTGCACATTACTTATATTGTATTTTCTGTCTCTCTCTCTCTCTCTTTTGTTGTTTTATGTATATACATTATTTTGTGCTAAATAAACAAATCAAATCAAAATTCAAATTAAAGAGAACTGGACAATTAGTTTTTCCTCGATGTGAAAACTGGCCAGATTAGGAACACCTTCCACGAGGAACCTACTAAAGTCAGACGTCACAAACATCAGTCATTCATCACTGTCTTTTGTGGTGACCAATACGAGATGTGGGCGGGGCTTCTGTCTGCTCCAGGTGCTGTGTCCGAGTTCTCCTTTCTGGCAGTGGAACTGCTTCTCTTTCATGGCACCAAAAGTAATTTATTTTAAAGTTAACGGGCAACTGGAGCGAGCCGAGCTGGACGACCGCTGCTCAGACACAGAGGTCAAAGGTGAGAGCAGCACTCTGAGAGAGAGGAGTCGTTTTTAGCCAAGAGGCTCCATGTGGGTCTGACGGGTCCTCAGACGAGCCCATGGGGCTGAAGACATCTGAAGGCAACGGCAAAATAACTTAAAAAAATAACAGATTTTAAACACTTTAACCTCAAGTGTCTTAAATACAGTGTGAAGCTTTTCCTGTTTTGGCATAAATTGGTTTGGAGTTGGTTTGAAATAATCCAACGCAAAAGTGTTTTAAAAACTCTTAACACCATGTGAATTAAAACTGAAACATCTGAGTCTTTTGAAAAACTGACTGCTTTTAAAACCTTTGAAATTGCTTTAAAATGGTTTATAACACTTAAATATTTACTAATTTTGACTTGTTTCAATACAAACCCAATTCCAATGAAGTTTGGACGTTGTGTAAAATGTAAATAAAAACAGAATCCAATGATTTTCAAATCCTCTTCAACCTATATTCAACTGAATACACCACAAAGACAAGATATTTAATGTTCAAGCTGATAAACTTTATTGTTTTTGTGCAAATATTTGCTCATTTTGAAATGGATGTCTGCGACTTTTTCTAAAAAGCTGGGACAGTGGTATGTTTCCCACTGTGTTACATCACCTTTCCTTCTAACAACACTCAATAAGCGTTTGGGAACTGAGGACACTAATTGTGAGTGTCATGATTGGGTATAAAAGGAGCATCCCCAAAAGGCTCAGCTGTTCACAAGCACAAAATGGGGCAAGTAGCTAACAAATGATTCAGCAATTAATAAATGAGACAGTAATCAATAAACTAGACACTAATAAATAAATGAATCAGGAATCAATCAACGAATCAGTAATCAATAAATGAATGAGTAGCCAACAAATGAATCAGTAATTAATAAATGAATCAGTACTCAATAAATAAGACAGCAGCTGGTCTGCTCTGTGTCAGTCTGATCCCGTCGGATCTCAGAAGCTAAGCAAAGCAGCATCTGGTTAGTACTTGGATGAGAGACCTCTTTGGAACACCAGCGGCTGTGTGTGTTTCTCCGGGTAAAACTGGAGTTACGTCAGGAAGGGCATCCGGCGTAAAACCTGTGCCAATTACCAACGCAGATTGGGCTGTATCCGCTGTGGCAACCCCAAACACAAGCAGCCGAATGAACAACAACTCAATAAATAAGACAGTAATAAAGAAATGAGACAGTAATCAATAAATTAATCAGTAATCAGTAAACGAGACAGTAATAAATAAATGAATCAATAATCAATAAATGAATCAGTAATCAATAAATGAGACAGTAATAAATAAATGAATCAGTAATCAATAAATGAGACAGTAATCAATAAATGAGACAGCAATCAATAAATGAATTGGTAACCAACAAATTAATCAGTAATCAATAAATGAGACAGAAATCAACAAATGAATCAGTAATCAATAAATCAAATCAATTTTTTTTATATAGCGCCAAATCACAACAAACAGTTGCCCCCAAGGCGCTTTATATTGTACGGCAAGGCCATACAATAATTACGTAAAAACCCCAACGGTCAAAACGACCCCCTGTGAGCAAGCACTTGGCTACAGTGGGAAGGAAAACTCCCTTTTAACAGGAAGAAACCTCCAGCAGAACCAGGCTCAGGGAGGGGCAGTCTTCTGCTGGGACTGGTTGGGGCTGAGGGAGAGAACCAGGAAAAAGACATGCTGTGGAGGGGAGCAGAGATCGATCACTAATGATTAAATGCAGAGTGGTGCATACAGAGCAAAAAGAGAAAGAAACACTCAGTGCATCATGGGAACCCCCCAGCAGTCTAAGTCTATAGCGGCATAACTAAGGAATGGTTCAGGGTCACCTGATCCAGCCCTAACTATAAGCTTTAGCAAAAAGGAAAGTTTTAAGCCTAATCTTAAAAGTAGAGAGGGTGTCTGTCTCCCTGATCTGAATTGGGAGCTGGTTCCACAGGAGAGGAGCCTGAAAGCTGAAGGCTCTGCCTCCCATTCTACTCTTACAAACCCTAGGAACTACAAGTAAGCCTGCAGTCTGAGAGCGAAGCGCTCTATTGGGGTGATATGGTACTATGAGGTCCCTAAGATAAGATGGGACCTGATTATTCAAAACCTTATAAGTAAGAAGAAGAATTTTAAATTCTATTCTAGAATTAACAGGAAGCCAATGAAGAGAGGCCAATATGGGTGAGATATGCTCTCTCCTTCTAGTCCCCGTCAGTACTCTAGCTGCAGCATTTTGAATTAACTGAAGGCTTTTCAGGAAACTTTTAGGACAACCTGATAATAATGAATTACAATAGTCCAGCCTAGAGGAAATAAATGCATGAATTAGTTTTTCAGCATCACTGAGACAAGACCTTTCGCATTTTAGAGATATTGCGCAAATGTAAAAAAGCAGTCCTACGTATTTGCTTAATATGCGCAATGAAGGACATATCCTGATCAAAAATGACTCCAAGATTTCTCACAGTATTACTAGAGGTCAGGGTAATGCCATCCAGAGTAAGGATCTGGTTAGACAACATGTTTCTAAGATTTGTGGGGCCAAGTACAATAACTTCAGTTTTATCTGAGTTTAAAAGCAGGAAATTAGAGGTCATCCATGTCTTTATGTCTGTAAGACAATCCTGCAGTTTAACTAACTGGTGTGTGTCCTCTGGCTTCATGGATAGATAAAGCTGGGTATCATCTGCGTAACAATGAAAATTTAAGCAATGCTGTCTAATAATACTGCCTAAGGGAAGCATGTATAAAGTGAATAAAATTGGTCCTAGCACAGAACCTTGTGGAACTCCATAATTAACCTTAGTCTGTGAAGAAGATTCCCCATTTACATGAACAAATTGTAATCTATTAGATAAATATGATTCAAACCACCGCAGCACAGTGCCTTTAATACCTATGGCATGCTCTAATCTCTGTAATAAAATTTTATGGTCAACAGTATCAAAAGCAGCACTGAGGTCTAACAGAACAAGCACAGAGATGAGTCCACTGTCCGAGGCCATAAGAAGATCATTTGTAACCTTCACTAATGCTGTTTCTGCACTATGATGAATTCTAAACCCTGATTGAAACTCTTCAAATAGACCATTCCTCTGCAGATGATCAGTTAGCTGTTTTACAACTACCCTTTCAAGAATTTTTGAGAGAAAAGGAAGGTTGGAGATTGGCCTATAATTAGCTAAGATAGCTGGGTCAAGTGATGGCTTTTTAAGTAATGGTTTAATTACTGCCACCTTAAAAGCCTGTGGTACATAGCCAACTAACAAAGATAGATTGATCATATTTAAGATCGAAGCATTAAATAATGGTAGGGCTTCCTTGAGCAGCCTGGTAGGAATGGGGTCTAATAAACATGTTGATGGTTTGGATGAAGTAACTAATGAAAATAACTCAGACAGAACAATCTGAGAGAAAGAGTCTAACCAAATACCGGCATCACTGAAAGCAGCCAAAGATAACGATACGTCTTTGGGATGGTTATGAGTAATTTTTTCTCTAATAGTTAAAATTTTGTTAGCAAAGAAAGTCATGAAGTCATTACTAGTTAAAGTTAATGGAATACTCGGCTCAATAGAGCTCTGACTCTTTGTCAGCCTGGCTACAGTGCTGAAAAGAAACCTGGGGTTGTTCTTATTTTCTTCAATTAGTGATGAGTAGAAAGATGTCCTAGCTTTACAGAGGGCTTTTTTACAGAGCAACAGACTCTTTTTCCAGGCTAAGTGAAGATCTTCTAAATTAGTGAGACGCCATTTCCTCTCCAACTTACGGGTTATCTGCTTTAAGCTGCAAGTTTGTGAGTTATACCACGGAGTCAGGCACTTCTGATTTAAAGCTCTCTTTTTCAGAGGAGCTACAGCATCCAAAGTTGTTTTCAATGAGGATGTAAAACTATTGACGAGATACTCTATCTCCCTTACAGAGTTTAGGTAGCTACTCTGCACTGTGTTGGTATATGGCATTAGAGAACATAAAGAAGGAATCATATCCTTAAACCTAGTTACAGCGCTTTCAGAAAGACTTCTACTGTAATGAAACTTATTCCCCACTGCTGGGTAGTCCATCAGAGTAAATGTAAATGTTATTAAGAAATGATCAGACAGAAGGGGGTTTTCAGGGAATACTGTTAAGTCTTCAATTTCCATACCATAAGTCAGAACAAGATCTAAAGTATGATTAAAGTGGTGGGTGGACTCATTTACATTTTGAGCAAAGCCAATTGAGTCTAATAATAGATTAAATGCAGTGTTGAGGCTGTCATTCTCAGCATCTGTGTGGATGTTAAAATCGCCCACTATAATTATCTTATCTGAGCTAAGCACTAAGTCAGACAAAAGGTCTGAAAATTCACAGAGAAACTCACAGTAACGACCAGGTGGACGATAGATAATAACAAATAAAACTGTTTTTTGGGACTTCCAATTTGGATGGACAAGACTAAGAGTCAAGCTTTCAAATGAATTAAAGCTCTGTCTGGGTTTTTGATTAATTAATAAGCTGGAATGGAAGATTGCTGCTAATCCTCCGCCTCGGCCTGGTGCTACGAGCATTCTGGCAGTTAGTGTGACTCGGGGGTGTTGACTCATTTAAACTAACATATTCATCCTGCTGTAACCAGGTTTCTGTAAGGCAGAATAAATCAATATGTTGATCAATTATTATATCATTTACTAACAGGGACTTAGAAGAGAGAGACCTAATGTTTAATAGACCACATTTAACTGTTTTAGTCTGTGGTGCAGTTGAAGGTGCTATATTATTTTTTCTTTTTGAATTTTTTATGCTTAAATAGATTTTTGCTGGTTATTGGTAGTCTGGGAGCAGGCACCGTCTCTACGGGGATGGGGTAATGAGGGGATGGCAGGGGGAGAGAAGCTGCAGAGAGGTGTGTAAGACTACAACTCTGCTTCCTGGTCCCAACCCTGGATAGTCACGGTTTGGAGGATTTAAGAAAATTGGCCAGATTTCTAGAAATGAGAGCTGCTCCATCCAAAGTGGGATGGATGCCGTCTCTCCTAACAAGACCAGGTTTTCCCCAGAAGCTTTGCCAATTATCTATGAAGCCCACCTCATTTTTTTGGACACCACTCAGACAGCCAGCAATTCAAGGAGAACATGCAGCTAAACATGTCACTCCCGGTACGATTGGGGAGGGGCCCAGAGAAAACTACAGAGTCCGACATTGTTTTTGCAAAGTTACAGACCGATTCAATGTTAATTTTAGTGACCTCCGATTGGCGTAACCGGGTGTCATTACTGCCGACGTGAATTACAATCTTACCAAATTTATGCTTAGCCTTAGCCAGCAGTTTCAAATTTCCTTCAATGTCGCCTGCTCTGGCCCCCGGAAGACAATTGACTATGGTTGCTGGTGTCGCTAACTTCACATTTCTCAAAACAGAGTCGCCAATAACCAGAGTTTGATCCTCGGCGGGTGTGTCGCCGAGTGGGGAAAAACGGTTAGAAATGTGAACGGGTTGGCGGTGTACACAAGGCTTCTGTTTAGGACTATGCTTCCTCCTCACAGTCACCCAGTCGGCCTGCTTTCCCAGCTGCTCGGGATCTGCTGGAAGGGAACTAACGGCGGCTAAGCTACCTTGGTCCGCACCGACTACAGGGGCCTGGCTAGCTGTAGAATTTTCCACGGTGCGGAGCCGAGTCTCTAATTCTCCCAGCCTGGCCTCCAAAGCTACGAATAAGCTACACTTATTACAAGTACCATTACTGCTAAAGGAGGCCGAGGAATAACTAAACATTTCACACCCAGAGCAGAAAAGTGCGGGAGAGACAGGAAAAGCCACCATGCTAAATCGGCTAAGAGCTAGTAGCTGCGCTAAGCTAGCGGATTCCTAAAAACACACAAAGTGAATAATGTGTAAATAATTTAGAGGTGATTCAGCAGAGGGAGTGCTTTAGTTAAGGCACGTGAAGATTACACTGTGAAACAAATCGTTATCTAGTTATCTAGATCAATCTAACCGCGCAGATTAAACAGCTAACAGATACAGAAAAACACCGCTGTGCTCCGGAACAGGAAGTGATACAATACCGCAGTGAGAACCAACCACCAGTAGAGGCAAGCAAGCCCAAGCCAGGGCTGTGCCCTGTGAGACAGGAATAAATAAATGAATCACTAATCAATAAATGAATCAGTAATCAATAGATGAGACAGTAATAAATAAATCACATAATCAATAAATGAATCAGTAATCATTAAATAAGACACAAATCAATAAATGAATCAGTAATCAATAAATGAGACACTCATAAATAAATGAAACCGTAATCAATAAATGAGACAGGAACAAATAAATGAATCAGTAACCAACAAGTGAGATGGTAATAAATAAATGAGTCACTCATCACTCATCTTCAAACGCTTATCCGAGATCGGGTTGCTGGGGCAACAGCTCCATCAGGGGACCCCAGACTTCTCTTTCCCATGCCACATTGACCACCTCTGACTGGGGGATTCCGAGGCGTTCCCAGACCAATGTGAAGATAAAATCTCTCCACCTAGTCCTGGGTCTTCCCTGGAGTCTCCTCTCAGATGGACGTGTATGGAACACCTCCCTAGGGAGGCCCCCAGGAGCCACCCTTATCAGATGCCTGTACCATCTCAGCTGGCTCCTTTCAATGTGAAGAAGCAGCGACTCAACTCCGAGCTCCCCGCGGATGACTGAACTTCTCACCCTATCTCTAAGGGAGACACCAGCCACCCTCCTAAGGAAGCCCATTTCGGCCGCTTGTACCTGCAATATAGTTCTTTCGGTCATGACCCAACCCTCATGACCATAGGTGAGCGTAGGAACAAAGATTGACCAGGAGATCAAGAGCTTCACCTTTTGGCTCAGCTCCCTTTTTGTCACAACAATATGGTAGAGTGAATGTAATACCGCCCCTGGTGCGCCGATTCTCCGGCCAATCTCACGCTCCATTGTCCCCTCACTCGTGAACAAGACCCCGAGGTACTTGAAATCCTTCACTTGGGGCAAGACCATATTCCCTACCTGTAATAGGCAATCCATTGGTTTCCTGCTGAGAACCATGGCCTCAGATTTAGATGTGCTGATCCTCATCCCAGACTCTTCATACTTGGCTGCGAACTGCTCCAGTGAGTCTTGGATATCACCGGCCGATGAAACTAACAGACGACATCATCTGCAAAAAGCAGTGATGAGACCCTGAGCCCACCAAACTGGAAACCCTCCTCCCACCGATTACGCCTCGACATCCTGTCCATGAATATCACAAATACGATTGGTGACAAGGCACAGCCCTGGCAGAGGCCAACCCCACCAGAAACGAGTCCGACTTACTGCCAAGCACCCGAACACAGCTCTCGCTTTGTGAGTACAGAGATTGGAGTGCCCTGAGATGGGACTCCCTCACTTCATACTCCCGCAGCACCTCCCACAGTATCTCCAGGGGTACCCAATCATATGCCTTCTCCAAGTCCACAAAACACATGCAGACTGGGTGGGCATACTCTCAGGCACCCTCCAGGATCCTTGTGAGAGTGAAGAGCTGGCCGGTTGTTTCACAACCAGGATGGAACCCACATTGTCGAACCTCTTCAATCAGAGGTTCGACTATCGGCCGAACCCTCTTTTCCAGCACCCTGGAGTAGACTTTAAAAGGGAGGCTGAGTAGTGTGATGCCCCTGTAGTTGGCACACACCCTCTGGTCTCCCTTTTTAAATATGGGCACCACCACCCCAGTTTGCCACTCCTTAGGCACTGTCCCAGAACTCAACGCAATGCTGAAGAGACATCTCATCCAAGACAATCCCTCCACACCCAGAGCCTTCAGCATGCCACTGTGGAGTTGTTTGACTGCCTCAGTGACTTCCACCAGGGAAATTGATGAAAATCCTCCATTAGCTTCAGCTCTGCCCCTACTATAGAGGGCACTCCGGTCTGATGCAGGAGTTCCTCAAAGTGTTCCTTCCAGCACTGGATTACATCCTCCTGGATTACAGGTCTGTACTGTGTCCCCCTTGTGTACTGAATGTTTGGTGTGTTTTTGCTTTTCTTTTCTTTTCTTTTTATTCTGTGCTTTTCTGTATACCCATTGCTGTACAGCTCGTTGCTCCTTTGGAGACATTGAATAAATAAAGTGAAAGTGAAAGTGATGATCATTTAAGGTCAACAGAGTCCCATCCTTACTGTAGAGAGCTTGGATAGTCTGTGGAAACTTAAGGGTCGGGCTTGTTCCATTTAAGATTCTGCACAAGTTTGACTGGACCCAAAGTGGACTCCTCAGACTCAGTTTGAAAGATCCAGATGTGTGCTGGATGTCTGGAAGAAGGTACGATGGTTCTCTCTCTCCCTCTCTCTCTCTCGTATATATATATATATATATATATAGAGAGAGAGAGAGAGAGAGAGAGAGAGAGAGAGAGAGATATGTGCGTATATATTAGGAGCCTGAAAAGTTCTGTCTGTTTTCCGTCGGCCACTAATGTTCTGGACACAAACAGCTGTCACAATTAGCCGAAAGATTCTTCTCAGAACCTGGAAGAAATGCGGTGAAGCTTGTTTCCAGGACTGGATGAAAGGATGTGATCCAGGATGCAGGACAGACCCGAAAAGTACCTTCTAAAGTGGAGACTTAAGAAAGTACTCCACTTCAGACTTACTAGACTGTTAGACGATAATATTCTTAAACTATATCAGTCCAAAGTAACAAGTCATGGATGCTGTTTATGAGAATATTATTATTATTGTTTGGCCTCTTTGGTTTTTATTGTTATTCTGTTGAATTTCTTTTTTCTGATTGAGTAACATGCAGCCACACTCCTTTATCGTTTGATTGATTTATTTACAGTATTTTTCTTTCTCTTTTGGTTTTTATTTTCTTCTTTTGGATAATGGGGGGGGGGGGGGGGGGGGCTGAGTTCTATGTTGGGGAAGAAAGGATTTTGTATTTTTTGTTGATGTTATTTGCATATTGAAAAAAATGTGTAAAAATGTAAATCATAAAAAATTAATGAACCAGGAATCAATAAAAGAATAAATTGTTTCTGTTGGAGCAGCAGAGATCAGTTATTTTCATTGGATGAAAGTCTGCTGTTGTATGTTCGATTCCCGCCATGTCAGATCTGTTCCGGGCGGCGGCAGAAGCGGGGCCTTGCGACATCCTGAAGATGCTGACACTCAGCGGCGGCATGCTGAACGTGTCAACCCGACTAGAGGCCAACAGTGAGGACTCGTACTACAGACTGCAGGCCGTGGCTTCAGAACCCGCTGGTGAGCAAAATCCCAGCAGGTCTTTTGTTCAAAAACTTATCAAATCACAAACGGGGTGAAAGGTCACACTTAGTCAAAGCAGAAGATGTAACTTTTTTTTTGTTTTGGATCATTGAGCTTCGTGTTATTTCCTTCCTGTGCAGCAGTTTCGATGCCGACAGAGTTGAACAACCTGGAGTCCAGGTGAGTCCTGACAGGTGACAAGTACGTGAAGCATTTCGGGCTGAAACTGAAACTGCCACTAATTTTTTAGGCTGAAGCTTCTCGATCACAAAGTCAGCAAGGCGGCGACACAAAGTCCCAACATCATGTGCGAGGTGAAGAGTCATGTGGAGGCTGCAAAGACAAAACTGCAGGTACCGCGTCAAAAACAGCATCTGACAGAAACAAACACCGCGACAAAAACAGCATCTGACAGAAACAAACACAGCGTCAAAAACACCATCTGACAGAAACAAACACCGCGACAAAAACACCATCTGACAGAAACAAACACCGCGACAAAAACACCACCTGACAGAAACAAACACAGCGTCAAAAACACCATCTGACAGAAACAAACATGGTGACAAAAACAGCATCTGACAGAAACAAACACCGCGACAAAAACACCATCTGACAGAAACAAACACCGCGACAAAAACACCACCTGACAGAAACAAACACAGCGTCAAAAACACCATCTGACAGAAACAAACACCGTGACAAAAACACCATCTGACAGAAACAAACATGGTGACAAAAACACCATCTGACAGAAACAAACACCGTGACAAAAACACCATCTGACAGAAACAAACACCGTGACAAAAACAGCATCTGACAGAAACAAACACCGCGACAAAAACACCATCTGACAGAAACAAACACCGTGACAAAAACAGCATCTGACAGAAACAAACACCGTGACAAAAACACCATCTGACAGAAACAAACACCGTGACAAAAACAGCATCTGACAGAAACAAACACCGCGACAAAAACACCATCTGACAGAAACAAACACCGCGACAAAAACACCATCTGACAGAAACAAACACCGTGACAAAAACACCATCTGACAGAAACAAACACCGCGACAAAAACACCACCTGACAGAAACAAACACAGCGTCAAAAACACCATCTGACAGAAACAAACACCGTGACAAAAACACCATCTGACAGAAACAAACACCGTGACAAAAACACCATCTGACAGAAACAAACACCGCGACAAAAACAGCATCTGACAGAAACAAACACCGCGACAAAAACACCATCTGACAGAAACAAACACCGCGACAAAAACACCATCTGACAGAAACAAACACCGCGACAAAAACACCATCTGACAGAAACAAACACCACGTCAGAAACACCATCTGACAGAAACAAACACCGTGACAAAAACACCATCTGACAGAAACAAACACCGCGACAAAAACACCATCTGACAGAAACAAACACCACGTCAAAAACACCATCTGACAGAAACAAACACCGTGACAAAAACACCATCTGACAGAAACAAACACCGCGACAAAAACACCATCTGACAGAAACAAACACCACGTCAGAAACACCATCTGACAGAAACAAACACCGTGACAAAAACACCATCTGACAGAAACAAACACCGTGACAAAAACACCATCTGACAGAAACAAACACCGTGACAAAAACACCATCTGACAGAAACAAACATGGTGACAAAAACAGCATCTGACAGAAACAAACACCACGTCAAAAACAGCATCTGACAGAAACAAACACCGCGACAAAAACACCATCTGACAGAAACAAACACCGTGACAAAAACAGCATCTGACAGAAACAAACACCACGTCAAAAACAGCATCTGACAGAAACAAACACCGTGACAAAAACACCATCTGACAGAAACAAACACCGCAACAAAAACACCATCTGACAGAAACAAACACCACGTCAGAAACACCATCTGACAGAAACAAACACCGTGACAAAAACACCATCTGACAGAAACAAACACCGTGACAAAAACACCATCTGACAGAAACAAACACCGTGACAAAAACACCATCTGACAGAAACAAACACCGTGACAAAAACAGCATCTGACAGAAACAAACACCGCGACAAAAACACCATCTGACAGAAACAAACACCGTGACAAAAACAGCATCTGACAGAAACAAACACCGTGACAAAAACACCATCTGACAGAAACAAACACCGTGACAAAAACAGCATCTGACAGAAACAAACACCGCGACAAAAACACCATCTGACAGAAACAAACACCATCTGACAGAAACAAACACTGTGACAAACACCATCTGACAGAAACAAACACCGTGACAAAAACACCATCTGACAGAAACAAACACCGCGACAAAAACACCATCTGACAGAAACAAACACAGTGACAAAAACAGCATCTGACAGAAACAAACACCGTGACAAAAACACCATCTGACAGAAACAAACACCGCGACAAAAACACCATCTGACAGAAACAAACACCGCGTCAGAAACAGCATCTTGTTGTGAAAGTGGCGTGACACGGACCCACAACAGGGGGCGTTAATGAACGGACAATGGATAAGCCAAAAAGTAACAATTTAATGTTGTGAATCGCACAACAATGTACAGACAATAACAATATGGTGGACTGTCAATCATACACCAGGTGACGTGTGGGCAGGCTCGACGATAGAAGACGCCTGGAGAGAGAAGAGCCGGATTCCCACACAGCTTCCAACACCAACGGAGCTGAAGAACACCGGAGCCGCCAAGCCCTGCGCCCCAGGTGGCCGCTGTCTTCAGCAGTCAGACCCGGTACTGCTGGCAGAGAACAGAGACAGTCCAGATGAGTGTGAGTTCACACACTCAGTGGTCCACGATCTGTACACAGTTAGGAGGGAGAACCTCCACCTCCAAATTACACACTCGTGCAGCTCCTCATTAACCACTTATCTGTTTGGAGTGTGAGGCGCAGTCGTCGCAGTCACACCAAACGCCAAAATCCCAGATAAGGGAACAACCACAGGACAACGGCTGCAAATGAGATTAGATTGTTACACAACGTGTCAGTCAGCAGAGAAATTACCTGAATGGTAGTTGATTTCTCGGCAAGGAGGTGGAGTTGCAGTCCAGTCTTTGTAGTGGTGGTGATGGGTGACAGCTTGTGTTGATTGATGACAGCTGTCACCTCCAGCAAAGCCGACGCCCTCTCGTGCTTGAAGCCCGCACTTCAAGCAGGGCGCCATCTTGTGGTGGTGGGCCAGCAGTACCTCCTCTTCAGCGGCCCACACAACAGGACCCCCCCCTCAACGGGCGCCTCCTGGCGCCCGACCAGGCTTGTCCGGGTGCCGCCGGTAAAAGTCGGCCAGGAGGGCCGGGTCCAGGATGAAGCTCCTCTTCACCCAGGAGCGTTCTTCGGGTCCATACCCCTCCCAGTCCACCAAATACTGGAACCCCCGGCCCTTCCGACGGACGTCCAGGAGCCGGCGCACGGTCCAAGCCGGCTCCCCGTCGATGATCCGGGCAGGAGGCGGCGCCAGTCCGGGGGCACAGAGGGGTGACACGTGGTGAGGTTTGATGTGGGACACATGGAAAACCGGGTGGATCCGCAGTGAAGCTGGCAGCTTCAGCTTCACTGCGGCTGGACTGAGGACCTTGAGGATAGGGAAAGGTCCGATGTATCTGTCCTTCAACTTTTGGGATTCCACTTGCAGGGGAATGTCCTTTGTGGAAAGCCAAACCTCCTGCCCAGGCTGGTACGCAGGGGCCGGGGCACGCCGGCGGTCTGCATGGTTCTTGGCCCTCGTCCGGGCTTTGAGCAGGGCAGAGCGGGCGGTACGCCACACCCGACGGCACCTTCTTAGATGGGCCTGGACCGAGGGCACCCCGACCTCTCCCTCCACTAGCGGGAACAATGGGGGCTGGTACCCCAAACACACTTCAAATGGGCAACGGAGGGCCTGCTCCAGTTCCTGGTTTGTCCGCTCTGCCTGCCCGTTCGTCTGGGGGTGGTACCCAGACGAGAGACTAACGGTGGCCCCCAGTTCCCCACAGAAACTCCTCCAGACCTGGGAGGAGAACTGAGGACCACGATCCGAGACAATGTCTGATGGAATCCCATGCAGACGCACGACGTGGTGGACCAGGAGGTCTGCAGTCTCCTGGGCCGTCAGGAGCTTCGGGAGGGCCACGAAGTGGGCCGCCTTGGAAAACCGGTCCACTATCGTTAGGATGGTGGTGTTTCCCTGGGACGGCGGGAGGCCCGTGACAAAGTCCAGGCCGATATGAGACCAGGGGCGACGAGGCACTGGCAGAGGCTGGAGGAGGCCTTGGGCCTTATGATGGTCAGCTTTGCCCCTGGCGCAGGTGGTGCAGGCCTGGACATACTCCCGGACGTCGGCTTCCATAGACGCCCACCAGAAGCGCTGCCGGACCACTGCCATGGTTCTTCGCACCCCTGGGTGACAGGAGAGCTTGGAACCGTGACAGAAGTCAAGGACCGCAGCCCTGGCCTCTGGTGGGACGTACAGTTTGTTCTTCGGACCGGTCCCCGGGTCCGGGCTCCGTGTCAGGGCCTCCCGGATGGTCTTCTCCATGTCCCAGGTAAGGGAGGCCACAACAGTGGACTCGGGGATGATGGTGTCAGGGGGGTCTGACAGCTCAGTCTTGACCTCCTCTTCGTGCACCCGGGACAGGGCATCAGATCATTGGTTCTTTGTCCCGGGGCGGTAGGTGATCCGGAAGTCAAAATGCCCGAAGAACAGCGACCAGCGGGCTTGCCTGGGGTTCAGACGCTTCGCGGTCCGGATGTACTCCAGGTTCCGATGGTCCGTGAAAACTGTAAATGGTACCGATGCTCCCTCCAACAGGTGTCTCCACTCTTCAAGAGCCTCCTTCACCGCAAGAAGTTCCCGATTGCCGACGTCATAGTTCCGTTCAGCTGGGGTCAACCTGCGGGAAAAGTAGGCACATGGATGGAGAACCTTGTCGGACTCCCCGCTCTGGGATAGCACGGCTCCTATCCCTGAGTCAGAGGCATCCACTTCAACAACAAACTGGCGCTTGGGATCGGGCTGCACCAGAACTGGTGCAGTTGAGAACCGGCGTTTCAACTCCCTAAATGCGGCTTCGCACCGATCCGACCAGGTGAAGGGGACTTTTGTGGAGGTCAGGGCTGTCAGGGGGCTAACTACCTGACTGTAGCCCTTGATGAACCTCCGGTAGAAATTTGCAAAACCGAGGAACTGTTGTAGTTTCCTACGGTTCGTTGGTTGGGGCCAATCTTTCACCGCCGCAACCTTGGCCGGATCAGGGGCGACGGAGTTGGAGGAGATTATGAACCCCAAGAAGGACAAAGAAGTGCGGTGGAACTCACACTTCTCGCCCTTCACAAACAGCCGGTTCTCCAACAACCGCTGTAGGACCTGACGTACATGCTTAACATGGGTCTCAGGATCCGGAGAAAAAATGAGTATATCATCTAGATATACGAAGACAAACCGATGCAGGAAGTCCCGCAAGACGTCATTAACCAATGCTTGGAACGTCGCGGGCGCATTGGTGAGGCCGAACGGCATGACCAGGTACTCAAAGTGACCTAACGGGGTGTTAAATGCCGTCTTCCACTCGTCTCCCTCCCGGATCCGAACCAGGTGATAAGCATTCCTAAGATCCAATTTCGTGAAAATTTGGGCTCCATGCAGGGGCGTGAACACTGAATCCAACAGAGGTAACGGGTATCGATTACGGACCGTGATCTCGTTCAGCCCTCTGTAATCAATGCATGGACGGAGTCCGCCGTCCTTCTTGCCCACAAAAAAGAAACCAGCACCCATCGGGGAGGTGGAGTTCCGGATCAACCCGGCAGCTAACGAGTCCCGGATGTAGGTCTCCATTGATTCGCGTTCCGGACGTGAGAGGTTGTACAGCCTGCTGGACGGGTACTCAGCGCCCGGTATCAAATCAATGGCACAATCGTACGGACGGTGCGGGGGCAGCGTGAGTGCCAGATCCTTGCTGAAGACGTCAGCGAGGTCGTGGTACTCGGCTGGCACCACCGCCAGATTGGGGGGGACTAAAACCTCCTCCTTAGCTGTCACACCGGGTGGAACCGAGGATCCTAAACACTCCCGGTGGCAGGTTTCGCTCACTGAACCACAACCCCAGACGGCCAATCAATCCGGGGATTGTGTTTTAACACCCATGGAAAACCCAATATCACTCGGGAGGTAGAAGGTGTTACATAAAACACAATCTCCTCCCTGTGATTCCCAGACACCACCAATGTCACTGGCTGAGTCTGGTGTGTGATTAGTGGAAGAAGGGTGCCATCTAGTGCCCGCACCGACAATGGTGACGGTAAGGCCACTAGAGGGAGCCCAACCTCCTTTGCCCATCTGCTATCCAGCAGATTTCCCTCCGACCCCGTGTCCACCAGTGCTGGGGCGTGAAGGGTTAGATCCCCACTCAGGATCGTGACTGGGATTCGTGCAGATTTACGGGGTCTCCCCGCGTGGGTATTGTGACCCACCCTTAGCCCAGTCTCTAAGGACGAGTGCTGCTGTTTTGACCGTTTGGGGCATTCTCTCTGTATGTGCTCGGTAGAGCTGCAGAGAAAACACTCTCCACGGATCAGACTCCTTTGTCTCTGATCTGATAGTTTTTTGGCCCTGCTCGTTTCCATAGCAACATCAGCAGGGGGAGCTGTTGTCACGTGGAGAGCCCTGGCAGTGTAGCGTGGGGAAGTCGGCTCCCTTTCAGACCCGGGAGGAAGAGGGACGGCTTGTGCCTGACCACGCCCTTCGTCTCGCTCCCGTCGGTGTTCTGTTAATCGGTTGTCTAACCGTATAACCAGGTCGATAAGCCTATCTAAATCCCGCGGCTCGTCCTTCGCCACCAGGTGCTCCTTGAGGACCAGAGACAGTCCGTTTACAAAGGCGGCGCGGAGCGCAACAGCATTCCAGCCGGCTCGCGCTGCCGCGATGCGGAAGTCGACTGCATACTTTGCTGCGCTCCGACGCCCCTGTCTTATCGACAGCAGCACACTTGAAGCGGTCTCGCCTCTATGAGGGTGGTCGAACACCTGTCGGAACTCCCTCACAAACTCTTATCGACAGCAGCACACTTGAAGCGGTCTCGCCTCTATGAGGGTGATCTAACACCTGTCTGAACTCTCTTATCGACAGCAGCACACTTGAAGCGGTCTCGCCTCTATGAGGGTGGTCGAACACCTGTCGGAACTCCCTCACAAACTCTTATCGACAGCAGCACACTTGAAGCGGTCTCGCCTCTATGAGGGTGATCTAACACCTGTCTGAACTCCCTCACAAACTCAGTATAAACCGTTAGGAGCCGTGAATTCTGCTCCCAAAGCACTGTAGCCCAGGCGCGTGCATCTCCTCGAAGCAGATTTATAACGTAAGCCACCCGGCTGGCGTCTGACGCGTACATCAATCAATCAATCAATTTTTTTATATAGCGCCAAATCACAACAAACAGTTGCCCCAAGGCGCTTTATATTGTAAGGCAAGGCCATACAATAATTATGTAAAACCCCAACGGTCAAAACGACCCCCTGTGAGCAAGCACTTGGCAGCAGTGGGAAGGAAAAACTCCCTTTTAACAGGAAGAAACCTCCAGCAGAACCAGGCTCAGGGAGGGGCAGTCTTCTGCTGGGACTGGTTGGGGCTGAGGGAGAGAACCAGGAAAAAGACATGCTGTGGAGGGGAGCAGAGATCGATCACTAATGATTAAATGCAGAGTGGTGCATACAGAGCAAAAAGAGAAAGAAACAGTGCATCATGGGAACCCCCCAGCAGTTTACGTCTATAGCAGCATAACTAAGGGATGGTTCAGGGTCACCTGATCCAGCCCTAACTATAAGCTTTAGCAAAAAGGAAAGTTTTAAGCCTAATCTTAAAAGTAGAGAGGGTGTCTGTCTCCCTGATCTGAATTGGGAGCTGGTTCCACAGGAGAGGAGCCTGAAAGCTGAAGGCTCTGCCTCCCATTCTACTCTTACAAACCCTAGGAACTACAAGTAAGCCTGCAGTCTGAGAGCGAAGCGCTCTATTGGGGTGATATGGTACTACGAGGTCCCTAAGATAAGATGGGACCTGATTATTCAAAACCTTATAAGTAAGAAGAAGAATTTTAAATTCTATTCTAGAATTAACAGGAAGCCAATGAAGAGAGGCCAATATGGGTGAGATATGCTCTCTCCTTCTAGTCCCCGTCAGTACTCTAGCTGCAGCATTTTGAATTAACTGAAGGCTTTTTAGGGAACTTTTAGGACAACCTGATAATAATGAATTACAATAGTCCAGCCTAGAGGAAATAAATGCATGAATTAGTTTTTCAGCATCACTCTGAGACAAGACCTTTCTGATTTTAGAGATATTGCGTAAATGCAAAAAAGCAGTCCTACATATTTGTTTAATATGCGCTTTGAATGACATATCCTGATCAAAAATGACTCCAAGATTTCTCACAGTATTACTAGAGGTCAGGGTAATGCCATCCAGAGTAAGGATCTGGTTAGACACCATGTTTCTAAGATTTGTGGGGCCAAGTACAATAACTTCAGTTTTATCTGAGTTTAAAAGCAGGAAATTAGAGGTCATCCATGTCTTTATGTCTGTAAGACAATCCTGCAGTTTAGCTAATTGGTGTGTGTCCTCTGGCTTCATGGATAGATAAAGCTGGGTATCATCTGCGTAACAATGAAAATTTAAGCAATACTGTCTAATAATACTGCCTAAGGGAAGCATGTATAAAGTGAATAAAATTGGTCCTAGCACAGAACCTTGTGGAACTCCATAATTAACTTTAGTCTGTGAAGAAGATTCCCCATTTACATGAACAAATTGTAATCTATTAGACAAATATGATTCAAACCACCGCAGCGCAGTGCCTTTAATACCTATGGCGGTATTACATGACGGGACGCTGTGAAAAGACGAGCGAGCACTGCATCAAGAAGTCCGCGCACGTCTCCACACAGCCTCCGTATGGCTCCGGAGGGCTTATGTATGCTTCAGGGGAAGGTGGGGGGGGTCGTTGAACGACCAGCGGAATGTCTGTTTCTGGCACACGGTCAGCAGGAGGAGGTGCTGCAGCAGCGCCCTGATCATGCGCTTCCACCTGGGCGGTGAGAGCCTCTATCCTGCGATTGAGAACACTGCTCTGCTAGGTAACTAAGTCCAACCGAGCGGCGAAGGCGGTTAAGATGTGCTGCAGCTCACCCAACACGCCTCCTGCCTGTGCACCTCGCTCTCCCATTGGCTGTTCAAGCGATGGTTGACGCCCCTCGGGATCCATGACGCTGGCCGAGAAATCCTGTTGTGAAAGTGGCGTGACACGGACCCACAACAGGGGGCGTTAATGAACGGACAATGGATAAGCCAAAAAGTAACAATTTAATGTTGTGAATCGCACAACAACGTACAGACAATAACAATATGGTGGACTGTCAATCATACACCAGGTGACGTGTGGGCAGGCTCGACGATAGAAGACGCCTGGAGAGAGAAGAGCCGGATTCCCACACAGCTTCCAACACCAACGAGCTGAAGAACACCGGA